>NC_091187.1:11834176-11956676 GCF_040958095.1 Procambarus clarkii
CTGTCACTATGGCGGTGTGTCCACTCACAGGATGAGTGACGCTGCCCAATACTGTCACTATGGCGGTGTGTCCACTCACAGGATGAGTGACGCTGCCCAATACTGTCACTATAGCGGTGTGTCCACTCACAGGATGAGTGGCGCTGCCCAATACTGTCACTATGGCGGTGTGTCCACTCACAGGATGAGTGGCGCTGCCCAATAAACTCGGGGCAAAATTCAAAACAAAAAACCTACGCCAGACACGTCTCCTATATGCATCTATAATTCCCCGAGGATCGCCGACTTTGTACACCCTTTCACTTACAATTCCCTGCCCATTATCTCCTTATAACAGCAGGGGAAGGTCCCTGTAAGGCGGTGGAGGGCAAGGTGCCGGCAGGGTTAGTGCCGTCGTCAAGAAATATATGTGTCGATTGTCGGCATCCGAACACAAGTTTATGCGACACCCGACGCCTGTCTTGAACTTGTAAGTGGATAGTTACAGCCAGGGTCTATCATTTATGTGAATTGTTTACCTTTTTTATGTAATGGATGTAAATCGTTCACACACACACACACTGGTATGTAGAGATTATTTCACACCTGCAAATATTGTGATGATTTTTTTTTAGGCCTGTTTACCATATTGACCAGCGGATACGACGCATACTTTAGTATGCATACATACATACATACATATATGTATGCATACATACATACATATATGTATGCATACATACATACATATATGTATGCATACATACATACATACCACCATCCCAATATATTGTATTTACATACACAAAATCATACGTTTTCCCCTACAGAATCACTGGAAAATCACTTTCAATAAATTTACAAGGAAACTTTTTGCCCCATCAAAATATCCTCATAAATGAGGTGCGGCGGAAACGCCCCCCCCCCCTCCAGCTAGTTCTCCTCATTTGCCACAACGTACAAAATACAACGTCCTAACCAAACCAGAAACGTACGAACCCAAGCCACCCCTCTAACCTAACCAACCGATGCACAGACTTCATGAACCCATCATGCTCTCCAGTAACACGTCTTTATAGGGTTACCATCGTACCAAACGCGACGTGCTATGATGACTTTTGTGTTTAGCTGCTAGTCTACCCGAAACGTCACCATCTCCTTCATTTTCAGATCTTGAGGTTATCTTGAGGTTATCATGAGATGATTTCGGGGCTTTAGTGTCCCCGCGGCCCGGTCCTCGACCAGGCCTCCACCCCCAGGAAGCAGCCCGTGACAGCTGACTAACTCCCAGGTACCTATTTACTGCTAGGTAACAGGGGCATTCAGGGTGAAAGAAACTTTGCCCATTTGTTTCTGCCTCGTGCGGGAATCGAACCCGCGCCACAGAATTACGAGTCCTGCGCGCTATCCACCAGGCTACGAGGCCCCCCAACCAGCTGATTACACACAGATCTGTGTGTAAATTTTCAACCACTTTATTGTGACGTACGGTGACTGAAATTTGTCCACGAAAATGTATAAATGAATCAACTTGGTTTAATCCGGTTGATTCGTTTAATCAGTAAAACAATTACGTATTGAGTAAAGCAATACGTCAATATCTGATACCTTCATAAGGTGATAATTTAGACCCTTAATTACCTCTCGTAGGCAACATGACACAACCAGTGTCTTTAATGATAATGCCTGGCGATTGTTGAAGACTGGTGAGGGATTGTTGAAGACTGGTGAGGGATTGTTGAAGACTGGTGAGGGATTGTTGAAGACTGGTGAGGGATTGTTGAAGACTGGTGAGGGATTGTTGAAGACTGGTGAGGGATTGTTGAAGACTGGTGAGGGATTGTTGAAGACTGGTGAGGGATTGTTGAAGACTGGTGAGGGATTGTTGAAGACTGGTGAGGGATTGTTGAAGACTGGTGTGGGATTGTTGAAGACTGGTGAGGGATTGTTGATGACTGGTGAGGGATTGTTGAAGACTGGTGATGGATTGTTGAAGACTGGTGAGGGATTGTTGAAGACTGGTGATGGATTGTTGAAGACTGGTGATGGATTGTTGAAGACTGGGGATGGATTGTTGAAGACTGGTGAGGGATTGTTGAAGACTGGTGAGGGATTGTTGATGACTGGTGAGGGATTGTTGAAGACTGGTGATGGATTGTTGAAGACTGGTGAGGGATTGTTGAAGACTGGTGATGGATTGTTGAAGACTGGGGATGGATTGTTGAAGACTGGTGAGGGATTGTTGAAGACTGGTGAGGGATTGTTGAAGACTGGTGAGGGATTGTTGAAGACTGGTGAGGGATTGTTGAAGACTGGTGAGGGATTGTTGAAGACTGGTGAGGGATTGTTGAAGACTGGTGAGGGATTGTTGAAGACTGGTGATGGATTGTTGAAGACTGGTGAGGGATTGTTGAAGACTGGTGAGGGATTGTTGAAGACTGGTGATGGATTGTTGAAGACTGGTGAGGGATTGTTGAAGACTGGTGATGGATTGTTGAAGACTGAACTGTATGGAATTGATGGATGGATTGTTGAAAATTGATGGATGGATTACTTGACTGATGGATGGATTGGGACAGCCATGAAGAGACGATCTGGAAGAGTCAACCAGGAAAGAACAGCATGGAAAGGAAAGTCTGGAATGGGTAGGAAGGAGAGGGAGATCCTAACAAACCTGTGTACACCCCATACCTGCCAGACCAATATACCGCCCCCCATACCTGCCAGACCAATATACACCACCCATACCTGTCAGACCAATGTACACCCCATACCTGCCAGACCAATATACACCCCCTATGCCTGCCAGACCTGTGTACCCCCCATACCTGCCAGACCAATATACACCCCCATACCTGCCAGACCAATATACACCCCCCATACCTGTCAGACCAATGTACACCCCCATACCTGCCAGACCAATATACACCCCCCATACCTTCCAGACCAGTGTACACCCCCATACCTGCCAGACCAATATACACCCCCATACCTGTCAGACCAATATACACCCCCATACCTGCCAGACCAATATACACCCCCATACCTGTCAGACCAATGTACACCCCCATACCTGCCAGACCAATATACACCCCATACCTGCCAGACCAATATACACCCCATACCTGCCAGACCAATATACACCCACATACCTGTCAGACCAATGTACACCCCCATACCTGTCAGACCAATGTACACCCCCATACCTGTCAGACCAATGTACACCCCCATACCTGCCAGACCAATATACACCCCCATACCTGCCAGACCAATATACACCCCCATACCTGTCAGACCAATGTACACCCCCATACCTGCCAGACCAATATACACCCCCATACCTGCCAGACCTGTGTACCCCCCATACCTGCCAGACCAATATACACCCCCATACCTGCCAGACCAATATACACCCCCATACCTGCCAGACCAATATACACCCCCATACCTGTCAGACCAATATACACCCCCATACCTGCCAGACCAATATACACCCCCATACCTGCCAGACCTGTGTACCCCCCATACCTGCCAGACCAATATACACCCCCATACCTGCCAGACCAATATACACCCCCCATACCTGTCAGACCAATGTACACCCCCATACCTGCCAGACCAATAAACACCCCCATACCTGCCAGACCAATATACACCCCCATACCTGTCAGACCAATATACACCCCCATACCTGCCAGACCAATATACACCCCCATACCTGTCAGACCAATGTACACCCCCATACCTGCCAGACCAATATACACCCCATACCTGCCAGACCAATATACACCCCATACCTGCCAGACCAATATACACCCACATACCTGTCAGACCAATGTACACCCCCATACCTGTCAGACCAATGTACACCCCCATACCTGTCAGACCAATGTACACCCCCATACCTGTCAGACCAATGTACACCCCCATACCTGCCAGACCAATATACACCCCCATACCTGCCAGACCAATATACACCCCCATACCTGTCAGACCAATGTACACCCCCATACCTGCCAGACCAATATACACCCCCATACCTGCCAGACCTGTGTACCCCCATACCTGCCAGACCAATATACACCCCCATACCTGCCAGACCAATATACACCCCCATACCTGCCAGACCAATATACACCCCCATACCTGTCAGACCAATATACACCCCCATACCTGCCAGACCAATATACACCCCCATACCTGCCAGACCAATATACACCCCCATACCTGTCAGACCAATGTACACCCCCATACCTGCCAGACCAATATACACCCCCATACCTGCCAGACCTGTGTACCCCCCATACCTGCCAGACCTGTGTACCCCCCATACCTGCCAGACCAATATACACCCCCATACCTGGCAGACCTGTGTACCCCCCATACCTGCCAGACCAATATACACCCCCATACCTGTCAGACCAATGTACACCCCCATACCTGCCAGACCTGTGTACCCCCCATACCTGCCAGACCTGTGTACCCCCCATACCTGCCAGACCTGTGTACGCTGATCAGAATTACATTTCACCTTTGTGAATGTACATTAATGACACTATGTAAAAGACACATCTAATACTTTATGTAGGGCGTACGTAAATCTGTGTATCTTTGTATTTACGTATGTAGGTTAGCTTAGCATTTTAAAAGCACCGAATCACCTTCTGTGGTTGAGTGTTCAATAAACCCTTGAACTGTATGTTTAACACTTCTCTAACCCTGTCCATGGAGGACAGAAGAAAATGTATATATGCTGGTTAGCATTGTAAATGTGTGGCCACGTCTGTGGTAGAAAATAATAAAAAAAAAAAAAAAAAAAAAAAAAGACCTGTGTACCCCCCATACCTGCCAGACCTGTGTACCCCCCATACCTGCCAGACCTGTGTACCCCCCATACCTGCCAGACCAATATACACCCCCATACCTGGCAGACCTGTGTACCCCCCCATACCTGCCAGACCAATATACACCCCCATACCTGCCAGACCTGTGTACCCCCCATACCTGCCAGACCTGTGTACCCCCCATACCTGCCAGACCAATATACACCCCCATACCTGGCAGACCTGTGTACCCCCCCATACCTGCCAGACCAATATACACCCCCATACCTGTCAGACCAATGTACACCCCCATACCTGCCAGACCAATATACACCCCCCATACCTGCCAGACCTGTGTACCCCCATACCTGCCAGACCAATATACACCCCCCATACCTGCCAGACCTGTGTACCCCCCATACCTGCCAGACCAATATACACCCCCCCCCATACCTGCCAGACCTGTGTACCCCCCATACCTGCCAGACCTGTGTACCCCCCATACCTGCCAGACCAATATACACCCCCATACCTGGCAGACCTGTGTACCCCCCATACCTGCCAGACCAATATACACCCCCATACCTGCCAGACCTGTGTACCCCCCATACCTGCCAGACCAATATATACCCCCCATACCTGTGTACCCCCATACCTGCCAGACCAATATATACCCCCCATACCTGTGTAACCCCCATACCTGCCAGACCAATATACAGCTGTGTAGTACACCAAGAGGTACAGGATCTAGCCACCGTGGTCGCCTGGTGACCCCCGGGAGCGCGGCCAGCATCCCGGAGCGAGGTGGTGGCCGCAAGAACCTTCAGCATTTCACTTACATATTCAGAGGAGCCTGCCTGACACCAAGCATGGGACCAACTCTTGCTTGATAACCGCCACCAAGTGCATGATTCACCACCCGTGTCCAGTCGCCATTTATTGCTTCGAGAACTCCAACATTGACCATCAGACGTGCAATGTTGAATCTCCGGTTATCTTAGTTATCTTGAGGCTATCTTAGTTATCTTGAGGTTATCTTGAGATTATTTCGGGGCTTGGCGTTCCCGCGGCTCGGTCCTCGACCAGGCCTCCTTTTTGCTACAACCCTCCAACCTCTTCCCCCCACCCTAGGAAGCAGCCCGTAGCAGCTGTCTAACCAGGTACCTATTTACTGCTAGGTGAACAGGGGCGGCATCAGGGTAAAAGAAACTTTGCCCATTTTGTTTCCGCCTCCAACGGGTATCGAACCCGGAAACTTAGGACTACGAATCCCGAGCGTTGTCCACTCAGCCGTCAGGCCCCCGGTCACCACTCTAAAATGATAACTTTTACATCCATAGTCGAGGTCTTACCCCCCCCCCCCCCTGTGACAGGGACAAGTCTTAGAAGGATCAAAAACATCGCATCATGAACGTATAGATAAAAAAATTAATTCAATATGTAATGAACTTATGTTAATGTAATTGTTACTTGCAGTCTAATTATGATAATTAAAGATAATAATGATAATTGTGATTAAGGTTAATGTAATGATCACATTCAGTAGGCTGTTATTTAGTGTGCAGGATTATGTGATGACCTTCAGGGTCTTGTGTTATCAGGGGGAGAGTAATTGTGATGGTGATTACTGCTCGCAAGGGGCGAGCAGTAATCACCCCCTTGCTGCACTTGTAGTAAAGAAGGGCAGTAATCGCCCCTTGAGGGACTTGCAACAGGGAGAGAGATAGTGACAGCTAAAGATGCACAATTCCATTGAGATGTACCTTACTATCTCACATATTCTTGTACCTCACCCTTCGGCCAGTCTTGGAATCAACGCAACTCTCCAAGCTCCTCGTAATTTCCACCCTCGTCCATCATATCTCTGCCGCACCTCTCAGGTAGCAGCCTCCATCCAGGTGTTCCGGCAAACCGGAGATTAGTAGGCACTCTACCCCCTGATGTCTTTATTTACTGTATTGTTCCCAAGATGGCTGACAACTACTGCAACTCTAACGATCCAACTTAAGATCATTAGGTGGAGTGAAGTACTAGTTTTACACACAGGTGGGTACAGGAGCAGACGACTGCTGACTCCTGTTAGCAGGCTGAGAGCTTTCCCTTCCCATAGCTCATGGTAAGCCTTACCCTACTAGTTTTACACACAGGTGGGTACAGGAGCAGACGACTGATGACTCCTGTTAGCAGGCTGAGAGCTTTCCCTTCCCATAGCTCATGGTAAGCCTTACCCTACTAGTTTTACACACAGGTGGGTACAGGAGCAGACGACTGCTGACTCCTGTTAGAAGGCTGAGAGCTTTCCCTTCCCATAGCTCATGGTAAGCCTTACCCTACAAGTTTTACACACAGGTGGGTACAGGAGCAGACGACTGCTGACTCCTGTTAGCAGGCTGAGAGCTTTCCCTTCCCATAGCTCATGGTAAGCCTTACCCTACTAGTTTTACACACAGGTGGGTACAGGAGCAGACGACTGCTGACTCCTGTTAGCAGGCTGAGAGCTTTCCCTTCCCATAGCTCATGGTAAGCCTTACCCTACTAGTTTTACACACAGGTGGGTACAGGAGCAGACGACTGATGACTCCTGTTAGCAGGCTGAGAGCTTTCCCTTCCCATAGCTCATGGTAAGCCTTACCCTACTAGTTTTACACACAGGTGGGTACAGGAGCAGACGACTGCTGACTCCTGTTAGCAGGCTGAGAGCTTTCCCTTCCCATAGCTCATGGTAAGCCTTACCCTACTAGTTTTACACACAGGTGGGTACAGGAGCAGACGACTGCTGACTCCTGTTAGCAGGCTGAGAGCTTTCCCTTCCCATAGCTCATGGTAAGCCTTACCCTACTAGTTTTACACACAGGTGGGTACAGGAGCAGACGACTGCTGACTCCTGTTAGCAGGCTGAGAGCTTTCCCTTCCCATAGCTCATGGTAAGCCTTACCCTACTAGTTTTACACACAGGTGGGTACAGGAGCAGACGACTGCTGACTCCTGTTAGCAGGCTGAGAGCTTTCCCTTCCCATAGCTCATGGTAAGCCTTACCCTACTAGTTTTACACACAGGTGGGTACAGGAGCAGACGACTGCTGACTCCTGTTAGCAGGCTGAGAGCTTTCCCTTCCCATAGCTCATGGTAAGCCTTACCCTACTAGTTTTACACACAGGTGGGTACAGGAGCAGACGACTGCTGACTCCTGTTAGCAGGCTGAGAGCTTTCCCTTCCCATAGCTCATGGTAAGCCTTACCCTACTAGTTTTACACACAGGTGGGTACAGGAGCAGGCGACTGCTGACTCCTGTTAGCTGGCTGAGAGCTTTCCCTTCCCATAGCTCATGGTAAGCCTTACCCTACTAGTTTTACACACAGGTGGGTACAGGAGCAGACGACTGCTGACTCCTGTTAGCAGGCTGAGAGCTTTCCCTTCCCATAGCTCATGGTAAGCCTTACCCTACTAGTTTTACACACAGGTGGGTACAGGAGCAGGCGACTGCTGACTCCTGTTAGCTGGCTGAGAGCTTTCCCTTCCCATAGCTCATGGTAAGCCTTACCCTACTAGTTTTACACACAGGTGGGTACAGGAGCAGACGACTGCTGACTCCTGTTAGCAGGCTGAGAGCTTTCCCTTCCCATAGCTCATGGTAAGCCTTACCCTACTAGTTTTACACACAGGTGGGTACAGGAGCAGGCGACTGCTGACTCCTGTTAGCTGGCTGAGAGCTTTCCCTTCCCATAGCTCATGGTAAGCCTTACCCTACTAGTTTTACACACAGGTGGGTACAGGAGCAGACGACTGCTGACTCCTGTTAGCTGGCTGAGAGCTTTCCCTTCCCATAGCTCATGGTAAGCCTTACCCTACTAGTTTTACACACAGGTGGGTACAGGAGCAGACGACTGCTGACTCCTGTTAGCTGGCTGAGAGCTTTCCCTTCCCATAGCTCATGGTAAGCCTTACCCTACTAGTTTTACACACAGGTGGGTACAGGAGCAGACGACTGCTGACTCCTGTTAGCTGGCTGAGAGCTTTCCCTTCCCATAGCTCATGGTAAGCCTTACCCTACTAGTTTTACACACAGGTGGGTACAGGAGCAGACGACTGCTGACTCCTGTTAGCAGGCTGAGAGCTTTCCCTTCCCATAGCTCATGGTAAGCCTTACCCTACTAGTTTTACACACAGGTGGGTACAGGAGCAGACGACTGCTGACTCCAGTTAGCTGGCTGAGAGCTTTCCCTTCCCATAGCTCATGGTAAGCCTTACCCTACTAGTTTTACACACAGGTGGGTACAGGAGCAGACGACTGCTGACTCCTGTTAGCAGGCTGAGAGCTTTCCCTTCCCATAGCTCATGGTAAGCCTTACCCTACTAGTTTTACACACAGGTGGGTACAGGAGCAGACGACTGCTGACTCCTGTTAGCTGGCTGAGAGCTTTCCCTTCCCATAGCTCATGGCAAGTCTTACCCTACTAGTTTTTCCCTGGGCCACCCAGTACTGACTTTACTGTACTGGTAGAAGAGTCTGAAGACCCAGGTACAGACCTTACTGTACTGGAGCCAGAGCTGTGAAGACCCTGAGCCAGGTTGGGATGCGCCGCCGGGAGATGAAGGAGATAATACCCACTTGTGGGCAAGTGGAAGCTGATGACAGATTTGTTAAGCCCGTCGACCTCGCTAATAATACACGCATTCCACAAATTATCAAACATTATGTTGCGCGGGAAGGAAGGGAGGGAGGGAGATGATTGAACGCCAGTCGCAGAGAGGGAGGGAAGGAGACAGGGACGGAGGGAAGGAGACAGAGACGAAGGGAATAGATGGAGGAAGACGGCGTGAGGGTCATCCACCAACACTCAGAAGACATAACATTAAATAAATGGATAGCTATTATAGAGACAAGCATAAAGGAAGACGTCTCCGTAGCTCACCACCAAACACGGAGGGTAGAAATAGCCTAAGCTACTCTATCCCTTTGAGATGTATTTCTTTCTTGTCTCAATATACCTATTTGAACTTGAACCACCTAACACTGCCACACCTCCCCAGCCACTCACAACACCACATATAACCATCTCTTATAACCTACAACACACAGCAAGGTGGACTGACGAGCGTACAAGACTACAACACTAACTACAGGATGACCTGCCAGAGTTATGCACAACACAGCACATTCAAAAGGCGACGATCTAATCAGTCAAATCCAAACTGACTACAGAAATTCAGGACAATTCTGGAGGGAGTAAGAAAGCTGTTGGAAGCCTCAACCGGGGAAACATCGCACAGCAAAGACGCTTCCAGAAACACTCTACCAGGACAGAGAAAAGTACTTTATAAAGTACTGGGAAAAGCATTCAGTATAGTCCCTGAGAAAAATGTCAGCCTCTGACATTTTGTCAGACCACAGCCTGGTTGATACCTGATCAACCGAGCTGTGGCTCATACGTCAGGCTGCGAGCAGCCGCGTCCAGCAGCCTGGTTGACCAGTCCAGCAACCAGGAGGCCTGGTCGACGACCGCGCCGCGGGGACGCTAAGCCCCGGAAGCACCTCAAGGTAACCTCAAGGTAAGGTTCTGTCCCCACCAACAGAGAAAATACGGTGAGTAATTAATGTGAATAACAGTAACTAGTCTTCATATAAGGTAAGTTAACAAGTAAATTACTGTGAACACTGATAGTATAACTGATGATAGTTAATGACCACAATACACGATAACTGTCCAACCAGTAACTGCCAACCGCTGCCCCACAAAGCTGTAAATTACTACCATTCAATTTCATTCTTTATTATGCACCCCATACCCATCCCGTGGGCGGTGGTGTAAAGGATTACAGAGGCACATAATTGGTTCAGGAACTGAACCCTCTAGTTCGTTTAGCTAAGCAAATAACAATTACTACCAACGCTAACAACATACCTGAACAACATCACCAATAAGTGCCACCTCTGAAACACTTAACCACCGAAGAGCCCCAAAAGCCTAATAGACAATTCAATAACAAGGCTCCGGGAATTAGCAAAACAACAAATTACTATTGCCTAACCTTCCAGTAACTGCAACCCATCAATGTAGACAAATATTAAATACAAATCTTGGATCTAGACTATTCCCCACACACTTCAAAAATGCCACTTTCAGATTAATTCTTAAGCCGGGAAAAAAACCCCTTCCATCAACACAGAAAATTACACATCAATTTTCCTTGTAGAGTTACCAGACAAAATATTTCTACAAATAATTAGTACTAACAAATAAAAGTTACGAATAATACATATTACAAAGGTAAACAGTGGACCCATTATCCTTAACAAGCGTCTTATCCAAGATATGGATGCTGGCAGAATACTCAGACTCAAGATTAACAGAACACGAATCAAAATTCACGTAAAGGACAAAATAAAAAAAATAAAAAAAACAACAACTTCAGGAAAAGCGAGGAGAATCTGAAGCCTTAGCACTAACACTCAGCTACACTTAGTGTATACAAGGCTGTAGTCCAGCTACACTTAGTGTATACAAGGCTGTAGTCCAGCTACACTTAGTGTATACAAGGCTGTAGTCCAGCTACACTTAGTGTATACAAGGCTGTAGTCCAGCTACACTTAGTGTATACAAGGCTGTAGTCCAGCTACACTTAGTGTATACAAGGCTGTAGTCCAGCTACACTTAGTGTATACAAGGCTGTAGTCCAGCTACACTTACTGTATACAAGGCTGTAGTCCAGCTACACTTAGTGTATACAAGGCTGTAGTCCAGCTACACTTAGTGTATACAAGGCTGTAGTCCAGCTACACTTAGTGTATACAAGGCTGTAGTCCAGCTACACTTAGTGTATACAAGGCTGTAGTCCAGCTACACTTAGTGTATACAAGGCTGTAGTCCAGCTACACTTAGTGTATACAAGGCTGTAGTCCAGCTACACTTACTGTATTCAAGGCTGTAGTCCAGCTACACTTACTGTATTCAAGGCTGTAGTCCAGCTACACTTACTGTATTCAAGGCTGTAGTCCAGCTACACTTACTGTATTCAAGGCTGTAGTCCAGCTACACTTACTGTATTCAAGGCTGTAGTCCAGCTACACTTACTGTATTCAAGGCTGTAGTCCAGCTACACTTACTGTATTCAAGGCTGTAGTCCAGCTACACTTACTGTATTCAAGGCTGTAGTCCAGCTACACTTACTGTATTCAAGGCTGTAGTCCGGTTTCACTTATTGTATATAAGGCTGTAGTCCAGCTACACTTACTGTATATAAGGCTGTAGTCCAGCTACACTTACTGTATACAAGGCTGTAGTCCGGTTTCACTTATTGTATATAAGGCTGTAGTCCAGCTACACTTACTGTATATAAGGCTGTAGTCCGAATACATCTCCAACAACCTCCAGTAACACAACATTAAAGAACACTTACATGCAAGAAGCACAGACTAAAGCGTCAAGAACAGCCCCCAAACCATATGACCACACCATCTGGGAGCTCCAGGAAGCCCTCAACATACTGTACAACCACTAAACATCACACTACTACAACAACAAGCCAACAGGGTGTGGATTACGCTATGTTACAAGACCCAATACTAGAAGGATTACTCCACGATGAGACGCTCCAATCCCACAGCTGGCGGCCCAAGAGATTGATCTACTCGCTGGAAATCCCGCCCCACAATACACAAATCCAAGAATTAACAAAAAAAAATAAACCTTTTAAGAGAGCATCAAAACTTGCAGATAAGCATCTTGACGTGGGTATGTGAACACCACACAGTACTCATCTATAGACATCCATTATGTTGAAACTCACGTGAAGAACAACACACACACGCTCGAACCTCCTGCAAGATAGCAAGGTCTCCTTAGCTACGGACCTTGATGAGGAGCTGAGGAGGTCCTTAATGAGAAGCTGAGGAGGTCCTTAATGAGGAGCTGAGAACCTCCAGGGGTTACAGCTGTAACTGTGCACGTTACTGCCCCCTGGCAGCAGCACTGTGTCACCACTACACCACCACAAACAGTGCTCTTGCACACACCTCTATTCTCGCTCCTACACTCACCTCTCAGTTTAATTATCAATAATTGGCAACTATGAACTTATATGAAACACAACGCCACTCTTCCGGTAAAACCATCCCATCCCTCCCTCTCATTCACCCTCCCTTCCTCCCTCCCTTCCTCCCCCACTATCCTTCACACACACACACACACACACACACACACACACACACACACACACACACACACACACACACACACACACACACACACACACACCTAAACAACCAATCAGCACTTCTCCCGCTCTCAACGAGGATCTAGCCACCGGCAGAACTAGCCACCGGCAGAACTAACCACCTCACGGCACCAAACAATTTCCAGCGCTCACTTGACCCCCCCCCCCAACTAATTCCCCGCTGGGTGATCACGCCCAAACAACTCATTATATTGGCTTCGACTCGCCCCTGGACCCATGCGTCCAGCGACACATACTATTGAAAACAATCCTATTTCCGTTTCCCCCTTTCTGATCTATCCTAGAAAGGTCACCTCACAAATGACACACTGGATAGTTGAGCGAAACAGAAGAACGTGAAGGAAGAGACAGAGAAGAAGGCAAAGAAAGGTAAGCACTATGAGAAAGGTAAAATGAAGGTTGGCCACCAGATCTCTGGAAGACAATCCGGTGTAAACTCACACAACGGTACGAGTCAAAAACTACTTTTATTCTATATACGTCGTTTAGAATAATTCTTCCATTAGTCAAAAGCCACTAAGGTCATAAGCAATGTGTGTGGTTTACACCGGATAGTATTCCAGTGTTTCTGTTAGCAGGCTGAGAGCTTTCCCTTCCAGATAGCTCATGGTAAGCCTTACCCTACTAGTTTTACACACAGGTGGGTACAGGAGCAGACGACTGCTGACTCCTGTTAGCTGGCTGAGAGCTTTCCCTTCCCATAGCTCATGGTAAGCCTTACCCTACTAGTTTTACACACAGGTGGGTACAGGAGCAGACGACTGCTGACTCCTGTTAGCAGGCTGAGAGCTTTCCCTTCCCATAGCTCATGGTAAGCCTTACCCTACTAGTTTTACACACAGGTGGGTACAGGAGCAGACGACTGCTGACTCCTGTTAGCAGGCTGAGAGCTTTCCCTTCCCATAGCTCATGGTAAGCCTTACCCTACTAGTTTTACACACAGGTGGGTACAGGAACAGACGACTGCTGACTCCTGTTAGCAGGCTGAGAGCTTTCCCTTCCCATAGCTCATGGTAAGCCTTACCCTACTAGTTTTACACACAGGTGGGTACAGGAGCAGACGACTGCTGACTTCTGTTAGCAGGCTGAGAGCTTTCCCTTCCCCATAGCTCATGGTAAGCCTTACCCTACTAGTTTTACACACAGGTGGGTACAGGAGCAGACGACTGCTGACTCCTGTTAGCTGGCTGAGAGCTTTCCCTTCCCATAGCTCATGGTAAGCCTTACCCTACTAGTTTTACACACAGGTGGGTACAGGAGCAGACGACAGCTGACTCCTGTTAGCAGGCTGAGAGCTTTCCCTTCTCATAGCTCATGGTAAGCCTTACCCTACTAGTTTTACACACAGGTGGGTACAGGAGCAGACGACTGCTGACTCCTGTTAGCTGGCTGAGAGCTTTCCCTTCCCATAGCTCATGGTAAGCCTTACCCTACTAGTTTTACACACAGGTGGGTACAGGAGCAGACGACAGCTGACTCCTGTTAGCAGGCTGAGAGCTTTCCCTTCCCATAGCTCATGGTAAGCCTTACCCTACTAGTTTCATGGTAAGCCTTACCCTACTTACCCTACCACTCACTTCTAGTGAGTGAGAACACTTGGCTGTACAGTCAGCTGAAACCTGGGATATAGTATAGGATTTTTTTTATATTTTTTAGATAGATGTAATAAACGTTAGGTGTGTTCCTTAACATGTCAAGGTTGACATTGATTGGGGAGTGGTTAGTACACGGATGTGTACCTGATAGTTCCGTAGTACGCTCCCGGATGACTGAAAGTTCAGTCTGATGATATAACTTTAATGTTTGTTTGAGCACGGTGTGGCCGGCTCTAGAGGACACATGGACTTGGCTAGTGAAGAGCCAAGAGAGTTTAATAGCTAGTCGTTGATGATAGAGTAGGGACTTGTTATTTAGCTATGTCAGTAAGGATAGGATGTATGTTTCCTGATATTGGAGGATTGCTGTCAGTTGACAGCTGAGAAAAATTTGAACATGTTTATTATGATGGACTATTATTTGTCAAATTTTATTAGTTAGGTTAGCTTTTGTTTGTGGCATGAGTTGAATTGTGGGTTTGGATACTAAACCTCGTGAATTTTAACAAATTAACAAGGTTTACCAAGTGCTTGTGCGGGGGGGGGGGGTTGTAACAAACTAGGCTGTTGTAAGAATTATCCAGAGTGGTTTATCGACAAAAGAGAATGGGAAGCTGAGCCGCATGGTGACCTGACCCCCAGGGGAATTCGCGGTGGAAATAACCGACGCTTTGTTCATAGCTGCGTATAATGAATCATCCTATAGTATTCAGTAATTTAGAGAAAATTAGCCTTTATTCATTTTGCATTAAAATTGTATTGTATAATAGTACTGGATACAATATCAAGAGTATTCTAATTATTGAGTTTAAGTCACCATCAGTGACGTCACAAATCAGATCTAACTTTTAAGGCGGAGTGACCGGCGGTCATAGGTCAGCAGGGTTGACATGTCTAGTATTTCTCAAAGTTCAATTAACCATTTTGGGGATCGGGAACAGCTCTGCCGTTAGATGTTTGTAATTTAATTCAGTAAAATAATTCAACCAGTCTGGATCAATTAAGTACAACAGAGGTTAATTGTTATAACTTAAACCTGGCTAGTAACTTGGTAAAACTTTGACTAGGCGGAAGGATACAATGTTCTAGTCTGGGCTAGGCGAGACGAGGAAAATCAGTGTGATCTGCCGAGCAGCTGGGAGAGGTCAAACATCTTACCTCTCCCCAAGACCAGCCCAACATCCTTAGCTGGAAAACATAGAGGTATAGTTGCTATGGTTATGTATAGAAATAGTCTCATTTGCCATTCAGGTCAAGTAGGGAGTGTTAAAGTGACAGGGAGTGAACATATTTAGATTTTTGTTTTAGTTTTCTTTTAATAAATTAATTAAGTTAAGAATTTGCATTTTTATTGGTTCCATGTGTTTTATGTGTACACTTGTCCTGGTCACGTGGTCCACACGAGGTAGAGTTGGATTGGGCGCCGATTCTAACATCGATTCAAAAACATCGAATCATTCCCGTGTAATTAATTTCACACTCAAGGTCATCGTATATAGTGGGGATCAAGCCCCTAGGTTGATTAATTAGCGTGATCGATCCAGACCTCGATCATTGCTCTTGTGTTACTGGTCTGGTGGTGGCAGCATAGAGGCGACTCTAGGGTTTTGCTCAAGGCCTAGGTCACGCCATACTGGGTGTAGAATCCTAAGTCGGTCAATCGTCTTAGGACCACGTGGTGTGGAGTTGGCTTTGTTAAAAGTTTTGGAGTCCCTTGGTAGAGAATAAAAAGTAAGAATACGGGTAGAGGGCAAAGAAAGAAGGAAGTAGAGAGAGAGAAACCCTAACCCGTGTTACAATGAAGCGAGACCGCCGAAGTGGTTGGAACCAGATTAAGAGGAGAAGCAGTGAATTAGGAGAGAGAGACTTAAGAGTGGCGAGATTAAGAGACAGAGCGAGGAGAGAGAGAGAGAGATTTAAGAGGCAGTTTATCTTGTCTGTACACTATGGTCCCTGCATGTGTGGGTGTAATGTTGTCACGTTGCCCACTCTGCTTTGACCCGACACATTTGTCTGAGGGACGACCTCGCAGACTACCACTTTACATAATGAGCAGAAACACAACAAGACTGGAAATTTAAGACAGCAGGAGGGAATATGAGAACAAGAAGCAGACAAGAGAAAATGAGGCAATGAGTGACAGAGTGAGCTAGAGAGAATGAATAACATAGTGAGTATGAGGCAATGAGTGACAGAGTGAGCTAGGGAGAATGAATAACATAGTGAGTATGAGGCAATGAGTGAAAGAGTGAGCTAGGGAGAATGAATAATATAGTGAGTATGAGGCAATGAGTGACAGAGTGAGCTAGGGAGAATGAATAACATAGTGAGTATGAGGCAATGAGTGAAAGAGTGAGCTAGGGAGAATGAATAACATAGTGAGTATGAGGCAATGAGTGAAAGAGTGAGCTAGGGAGAATGAATAACATAGTGAGTATGAGGCAATGAGTGACAGAGTGAGCTAGGGAGAATGAATAACATAGTGAGTATGAGGCAATGAGTGAAAGAGTGAGCTAGGGAGAATGAATAACATAGTGAGTATGAGGCAATGAGTGACAGAGTGAGCTAGGGAGAATGAATAACATAGTGAGTATGAGGCAATGAGTGACAGAGTGAGCTAGGGAGAATGAATAACATAGTGAGTATGAGGCAGTGAGTGACAGAGTGAGCTAGGGAGAATGAGTAACATAGTGAGTATGAGGCAATGAGTGACAGAGTGAGCTAAGGAAAGAATAACAAAGTGAGCTAATAAGAATGAGAAACCATAAGACGGGAGAAATAACATTGAAGTACAAAGGGAAGACAGATAACAGGAACAGAAGTATTATCTTAAACAATTACGAAACCTAATGATAGAGTGATCGAGTTCCTAGTGTCATCATTTGTACAGCCCGTCTTCTCGATTGCCCACAACGTCCCCAAATTGATGTACTAAACTACCCGAGCCTTACCAAACCCAAGACCCACAAACAGAAAACGGGACATAACGTCAATGATGTGAGCCGCTATGATTTTTAACCTCCGCTTCAATTATTTCAATTATTATTTTAACATCCGCTTCAATTATTCTGATTTATAATCAGAGAGGAACTCCGGCTTATCCCTGACACACTTCTACTCAGGTCGTCTTGACCAGTAAACAATGTTTTACGGCTCATTTTAGTTTGGATCTATTAACCCTTAAACTGCTTCTCTCCCCTACCCAGCCACTTGGGCTGGACGGTAGAGCGACGGTCTCGCTTCATGCAGGTCGGCGTTCAATCCCCGACCGTCCAAGTGGTTGGGCACCATTCCTTCCCCCCGTCCCATCCCAAATCCTTATCCTGACCCCTTCCCAGTGCTATATAGTCGTTAATGGCTTGCCGCTTTCCCCCCGATAGTTCCCTTCTCCTTCCTGTGTTCCAATCACTATATGCTATTTTCCAATTTCATTTGTTAATTATACTTAGTTATTTCGTTCCATAATATAATTTTCAGTATATCGGAGTCGATAGATTGGGCGGATTGCTTGTGTTCAAACGTTACTGATTAGGTAAATCAACTGAACTTTTTAAGGGAGTGGCCAATAGAGTAAAGAGTAGTCTACATAAGCTATCTCAGCCCCGCCAAGCAACTGATGCTGAGGAGACAGACTGAGGAACAAAAAAGATGCCGAGGTGGGAGATGAAGATGCTTGTAACCAGTTATTCCGGGTATGATACAGAGACCAGCATCCAGCCGGAGTAGGGTCTACGACCTGAGGAAAAGTATGCACTCCCCAACGTCATCACTACTCTTTTTAAACAACCCCCAGGCTAACCTAACCTATCCCAACCCAACCTGATCCAACCGAAGGCCTTCTAAACACTCCTCTCCTATCCTAACTCGATCCAACCCGACCCAACCTAACGAAAATGACATAAATATGATGTTTTATATATGGTGTGTGTGTGGGGGGGGGGGTGACGTCACCATGACGTCATAATGTTTATATCTGTACAGGTTTTGGATCTACTGCCCAGACAAGGCTGGTGCCCGCGGCGTCACCACACATCTATGCTGGTGTGTTTGTCCAATCAAATGATCGTTCCTTCCTTACGATACGTGTTAACTGGTGTTAAACTAGATTCATCAAGCATTTATACAACCACCTACGAAACCTGTACATCTTTCCTTAATCATAGTGGCTTTATTTACATTTATTACAAAAACTTCAAGCTTGGAAACTTCACAACCCAAGGTTATTATTAACAACCTCTGAGTGCTTCAGAGGACATAAACTGTTCAATATGTGTATATAAAGCTTCCGTGATGAGGAAAGATATACAAGTTTCGTAAATGGTTGCTTAAAATATTTGACGAATTACGCACAGAGATCACACTAATGTGATGTATCAAATGAACAAATCCACAAGGGCCGTGACGAGGATTCGAACCTGCGTCCGGGAGCATCCCAGACACTGCCTTAATCGACTGAGCTACGACAGGGTAAAAAGAGTTGAAACCGAAGTTCTACTGAACTTACTGGATCCCGTAGCCTCTCCGAGAGGCTATGGGAATCTTTGCCCAGGCTCTTGTAGACAGTTCACATGGAAAGCTCCTACGACCCGATGGCCTTAAACAAGAAGCTATACAATTTTCTCCTGCTGCTAAGACGTTTAAGGTCAGGGACGCTCCAGCTGACGCTATGTCATGCAGCGTCGGGAATGAATGGACTTCACCATCTTAGACACGATGATAAAAACTGGACACCGGTTGGTGGCGGTGTCCACCTTCGTGTCAGACCCTTCCACCACCACCACCACCATCGGCTACAGTTTCCCTTTCAAAAGTATGCCTCGGCCAGACGGATTGTTGTACAGGCAACACGCGCACACATGTTATGCAAGCTGAGGCTTTGGTACCTAACATGTGAGCAGGATTGTGTGAGCCTCTTGGTCTCAGAGCCCAAATGTGCAGAAGGTCCCAGTTACAGCCCCGCTCCTGTGCCAGGTAGGTCCACTACGGGCTCACCATAGCCCGTGCTACTTGCCCCGCTCCTGTGCCGGGTAAGTCCACTACGGGCTCACCATAGCCCGTGCTACTTGCCCCGCTCCTGTGCCAGGTAAGTCCACTACGGGCTCACCATAGCCCGTGCTACTTGCCCCGCTCCTGTGCCAGGTAAGTCCACTACGGGCTCACCATAGCCCGTGCTACTTGTCCCGCTCCTGTGCCAGGTAAGTCCACTACGGGCTCACCATAGCCCGTGCTACTTGGAACTTTTTGTTCCAAGTAGCTGAATCTATAACAACAACAATCAGAGTCCAAGCCTGCTCATACCGGAGCCCTCCCCTCCCCCCTTCACCTGGCCCACACCTGTTACTACCAGGGCCCCCAGGCCCTCTCCTACTCATACCAAAGTCCCTCCCCCCCCCCACACCTGTTACTACCAGGGCCCCCAGGCCCTCTCCTACTCATACCAAAGTCCCTCCCCCCCCCCCCACACCTGTTACTACCAGGGGCCCCCAGGCCCTCTCCTACTCATACCCAAGTCCCTCCCCCCCCCCCACACCTGTTACTACCAGGGGCCCCCAGGCCCTCTCCTACTCATACCCAAGTCCCTCCCCCCCCCCCACACCTGTTACTACCAGGGGCCCCCAGGCCCACGTCACCTTGAATCAGTACAGCTCCATTACAAACATTGTTCTTGGAAGATTCCTCCGCTTCGTAACCGCAAGATGACGTTCGTTTAAGCGATGGTTATGTTAATCTCCTTATTTGATAAGCTGTTCAATTGAGACAGTTCAGTCCCAGCTGCGTCTGAGTGCTAGTGACAGCATGGGCTCTTGTCCATGCTGTTAAAGCGGTATATACTCACTCACAGGGTTATCTTGAGGTTATCTTGAGATGATTTCGGGGTTTTAGTGTCCCCGCGGCCCGGTCCTCGACCAGGCCTCCACCCCCAGGAAGCAGCCCGTGACAGCTCACTAACACCCAGGTACCTATTTTACTGCTAGGTAACAGGGGCATAGGGTGAAAGAAACTCTGGTGAACAAACCACCGGGTTTTTTCTTCCTATTGAGGGAAGTACATGCTGCTGTGGCGGTATGTTCACTCGAATGATGGGTGACGCTGCCCAATCAACTCTTCTCTTACAAGGAACGTTGCCTTTCGATCGTATGCGATACATAAGGCCAAAAATCGTCGTACTATAAAACGGACACGGCTGGCGAAAGTGACGTACTGTCCCGTTTTCTGTTTTGGGTCCTCTGGTAGGTTAGGAGAGGACACTTTATATTGACCGTTTTCCTGACGTTGGGAATATTCCCCGAGTGTGTGTGTGGAGTACTGAGTGAACCACAGGGGCAGTATTCCCAGAGTGTGTGGAGTACTGAGTGAACCACAGGGGCAGTATTCCCAGAGTGTGTGGAGTACTGAGTGAACCACAGGGGCAGTATTCCCAGAGTGTGTGGAGTACTGAGTGAACCACAGGGGGCAGTATTCCCTGAGTGTGTGGAGTACTGAGTGAACCACAGGGGCAGTATTCCCCGAGTGTGTGGAGTACTGAGTGAACCACAGGGGCAGTATTCCCAGAGTGTGTGGAGTACTGAGTGAACCACAGGGGGCAGTATTCCCTGAGTGTGTGGAGTACTGAGTGAACCACAGGGGGCAGTATTCCCTGAGTGTGTGGAGTACTGAGTGAACCACAGGGGGCAGTATTCCCTGAGTGTGTGGAGTACTGAGTGAACCACAGGGGGCAGTATTCCCTGAGTGTGTGGAGTACTGAGTGAACCACAGGGGGCAGTATTCCCTGAGTGTGTGGAGTACTGAGTGAACCACAGGGGGCAGTATTCCCTGAGTGTGTGGAGTACTGAGTGAACCACAGGGGGCAGTATTCCCTGAGTGTGTGGAGTACTGAGTGAACCACAGGGGGCAGTATTCCCTGAGTGTGTGGAGTACTGAGTGAACCACAGGGGGCAGTATTCCCTGAGTGTGTGGAGTACTGAGTGAACCACAGGGGGCAGTATTCCCTGAGTGTGTGGAGTACTGAGTGAACCACAGGGGGCAGTATTCCCTGAGTGTGTGGAGTACTGAGTGAACCACAGGGGCAGTATTCCCAGAGTGTGTGGAGTACTGAGTGAACCACAGGGGGCAGTATTCCCTGAGTGTGTGGAGTACTGAGTGAACCACAGGGGGCAGTATTCCCTGAGTGTGTGGAGTACTGAGTGAACCACAGGGGCAGTATTCCCAGTGTGTGGAGTACTGAGTGAACCACAGGGGCAGTATTCCCTGAGTGTGTGGAGTACTGAGTGAACCACAGGGGCAGTATTCCCAGAGTGTGTGGAGTACTGAGTGAACCACAGGGGCAGTATTCCCTGAGTGTGTGGAGTACTGAGTGAACCACAGGGGGCAGTATTCCCTGAGTGTGTGGAGTACTGAGTGAACCACAGGGGCAGTATTCCCAGAGTGTGTGGAGTACTGAGTGAACCACAGGGGCAGTATTCCCTGAGTGTGTGGAGTACTGAGTGAACCACAGGGGGCAGTATTCCCTGAGTGTGTGGAGTACTGAGTGAACCACAGGGGGCAGTATTCCCTGAGTGTGTGGAGTACTGAGTGAACCACAGGGGCAGTATTCCCTGAGTGTGTGGAGTACTGAGTGAACCACAGGGGGCAGTATTCCCCGAGTGTGTGTGTTGAGTACTGAGTGAACCACAGGCGCAGTATTCCCAGAGTGTGTGTGTGGAGTACTGAGTGAACCACAGGAGCAGTATTCCCAGAGTGTGTGTGTGGAGTACTGAGTGAACCACAGGGGGCAGTATTCCCTGAGTGTGTGGAGTACTGAGTGAACCACAGGGGCAGTATTCCCCGAGTGTGTGGAGTACTGAGTGAACCACAGGAGCAGTATTCCCAGAGTGTGTGTGTGGAGTACTGAGTGAAACACAGGAGCAGTATTCCCAGAGTGTGTGGAGTACTGAGTGAGCCACAGGGGGCAGTATTCCCAGAGTGTGTGGAGTACTGAGTGAACCACAGGGGGTAGTATTCCCCGAGTGTGTGGAGTACTGAGTGAACCACAGGGGCAATATTCCCCGAGTGTGTGGAGTACTGAGTGAACCACAGGGGCAATATTCCCCGAGTGTGTGGAGTACTGAGTGAACCACAGGGGCAATATTCCCCGAGTGTGTGGAGTACTGAGTGAACCACAGGGGCAATATTCCCCGAGTGTGTGGAGTACTGAGTGAACCACAGGGGCAATATTCCCCGAGTGTGTGGAGTACTGAGTGAACCACAGGGGCAGTATTCCCCGAGTGTGTGGAGTACTGAGTGAGCCAAAAGGCCGTATTCCCAACAATGTGAACGGGATTGCCAATCAGTATTCTCTACTGACGCCTGCAGGGTTGTGTAACAGTACCACTCAACCACTGCAATAGACTTCACTGGACTACCCCACATACCATGCTGGACCCTAAAGCTTAGTGATTAGCACAGTCCCTTCACAAAGTCCAGGGTTCGATTCCTGCGGCAGCAGAGATATTTTTTCAACTTTTCTTACACTTGACTCCCCTATTCACCTTGCAGTAAATAGGTACATAGGAGTTAGACAACTACTGTGAGATGCATCCTGATAAAGGTCAGTGGTAGGGAGACCTCGATAAGCCTAATAGGCTTCCTGTCCCCAACAACAGAAGGGGAATGAGGGGGCATGAGGGGGCAAGGGGGGGCCTGGGGGGGGCAAAAACAAGGGTCAAGTTGCAGCAAATTCAAGTTTTTTTTAGATAATATAATGCATGGCAAGAGGAGAGAGAGTAGCTTATGGTGTGTGTACCCTCCCAAGTTACACCAGCTACACACCAACGCTCCACACCTGCTCAACACCCGTGACGACTATATTTGATAACTTCAACTTACCCTTAGTTCGCCTTTCGGAACGTTCTGCCAGCATTTCTATATGTTCTAGCCTAACAATCCTTTTGCATGCCGAGGTCGTTTAACTTAACCACTTTACGAGTCCCTGGCTGTGCGAATCGATAAATTACGCCAGAAAATATAACTCTTTTTCAATCTACCAGCTAGCAATTAGGGAATAAATCACCCGGCCAAAAAAACGAGGGCGGCGGAGCCGGCTATCTCACTAGTAAACAAGAGCGCATCGCGCCGCCCGCGGCAACGGCATGGACGGACGCTGCTAATTCTCTTCATGGTGAAACACATTATTAATTATCATAATACATCGTTGTCTAGTAAAAATTCTTAGCTCCAAACCCCTTATTGAGGATAGTTAGTGAACTAGGTAAAGCAATTGATGCAAGTACGCTCTATCTGATGACTGGAATTGTTGGAAAAGTCACGAATACTTACCGACGCGCGTAATCTTTTAAATAACCTTTTGCATGTTAATTCCATTGAAAATCGCGCGGCTCACACACACACACAACCGTTGCTAATCAACGAGGCTACACCTGTCTTTATCTCCCTCTGCATCCCTCCGTATTCTTGGAAATCATAAACACAGGCCTTGAGACGAGTGTGAGAGATCGTGGCCAAAGACAGAGAGAATTGACATCATTTTGCGCCATTAAGAAGGACGTGGAGTCGTTCCAGAGACACCCCCGGCGGCAAGAGCGCAGGAGGAAGGGTTAGCAACATTGCCCTTCCTCCTCCTCCTCCTCCTCCTCCTCCTTCTCGTCAGCACCAAAGACTTTCGCTCGCTCACCTTCTTATCGCTCAGCTAAACTTACCACTGATATTAGCGAGACTTGTTACCGCAGCGATATCTCTCCTTCAGCAATTTGATGATTATGGCACTAGCGAGTCACTGGACATGTGCCCCTCTCTGCAGCCCTGGCCCCTCCCTGTGCCCCCCTGGGCCCAGCCCGCCAGGAACCCTCCGGCCTCGACTATCACCAAGTACAAACCAGAGAAGATCACCGCCGCAGATAATGCACTGAACTTGAAATATCCTGAAAGACCAGTGTTAAAAGGGCCGCTGTGAACTGGGGCCCCGGAGCCTCCGTGTATTCTGTGATAAAGTACACCCTCGGGCAGTACAAGAAATCCTGTAATCTTCCTTCCTACTATCTTTTCATCCATTTTTATTCAAGCCCATGCCCTTTCAACCCTTTTGCCGACTGCCCCGAAAGCCCAACAAAAGAATTCTTTATCGTCGTGTCATTTTGGATTTTTGGGGTGGTGGTGGTGGTGGTTGTGTGTGGAGGAAGATGGTAGGTGATAGTGTAGGTGCCTACGAGACCCACATGGGTCGCTCCAGCCTCCCTTCATATACCACAGTCCCTGCCCTCAACAACCCACACACACCTACCTATACATAGCCTTTCCACTCCTCTTACCAAATTTGAAAGAAATCCTTTCATGTGAAAAACACTGTCCACTGGCTCCCCCCACCCCAAAAAATAATATATATAAAATAAAATAAAAAATATCTATTCAATACCTTTTCTGCAACCTACATTACTCAACAGTCATTTAAAACAGCTCAGTAATGTTCTGAATTTAATACATAAAATACTTTAATAGATTTTCCAGATATAATCCTGGCGAGAAATCCAAAGGACCGAATATAAAATCTATCGTTCTAACCAGTTTCCTGGGAAACGCTTCCCAACAAAAGTTTATTTACTGCGTAAAACTAATCCTGCTTTTTTAAACATGTCTAGGAAGGAGAGGGTTGAAGGGCCAGGGGGTAGGGCCAGGGGAGAGGGAGGGAATGTAGTAAAGGGGAAGAGAGGAAGAGGGAGGGTAAGGGGGTATTAAGGGGAAGGGGGGGTATGAGCCCGGAGAATCAATAGAGACTTCTAAAAACTGTCTTGGGGCGACCACTTGGGATTCATGGTCGAGTTTGAGCCTGTTGAGTAGTTTGTAAAGGGCCGCCACTCGTCTTCTGGTTATCCCCCAGCCCGACTCACTACCACAATCGCCGCCGCTACCACCACCACCACCACCACCACCACCCTACCCGTCGCCACTCCCACAACCACACCTGCTGCCACCACAAAGTCCGCCGCTACCACCGCCACCACACTGCACCCAGCCGCTGATGCCCACCGCACAAGGCTGGAAGGCTTGACTGTCAGCAAGAAAGAGGAAGAGTTGCTAGTGTTACAGGTACACATGTACACATGTACACAGGTACACAGGTACACAGGTACACAGGGCATCACACACCACTCCGCGACTTCTTGCCACGTCCAAAACCTGTTGGAGATCAGAAACACTCATGCAAATTCTAGGTACTGACTGAAATGCTGCCTTGATATATGTGTATGTTTAGGGCATATGTAACTATTTCCAGAGGGCAGTTCTTAGACTACCTTTGAGACCCAGTTTTACTTCACTTTATTCTATGTTGGTTCATATCTCACCAACAATGTTAACTTCAGCACTTCTAGAAAGCTTATACACACACACACACACACACACACACACACACACACACACACACACACACACACACACACACACACACACACACACACACACACACACACGCCGCGAGTGTAACATCACTACAAATGTGTACAAATATAGCCAGGAGTACAACATATCCCCTAACACCAGTGACACACACAAACAGGGTAACATCAGCGGCATATGCGACGCTGACGACTATAAAAACATCGATTAGAAACTTAAGTGAGGACTGCATGGCAATCTACACAACATTTGTTAGACCAATACTGTAATATGCAGCACCGGCATGGAATCCGGCTTTATCTGAAGCACAAAATTGAACAAGTAGAGAGGTTGGCAACACGACTGGTGCCAGAGCTGTGAGGGTTAAGCAATGAGGACTGGCAAATGGAACTAAATCTAGTACACTTTAGACTGCCTTGACAATCATGGTACACCTTGGCCGGCCTTGACAATCATGGCACACCCTGGCCGGCCTTGACAATCATGGCACACCCTGGCCGGCCTTGACAATCATGGCACACCCTGGCCGGCCTTGACAATTACGGTACACTCTGCACCAACAATGACCTAAACCATCACAAAAGCCATTTACATCGGACACGTAAAAGATGGCATTTCAAAGTAAAAAACAATCATTACAATTTTAATAAGAGGTTTCACCAAAAAAATGAGATGTCACAATAAGGAGGCTTCACTGAAACATACGAGACCACAACAAATGTAAGAACCTTCACTCGAAAAATAAGAGGCTTCATAAACAGAAATATGATATCGCTGAACAACAAAAAACAAGGCAGCGTCTGGGATGCTCTCGGACGCAGGTTCGAATCCTCGTCACGGCCCTTGTGGATTTCTTCCCCCCCCCAAAAAAAAAACAAGGCTTCAATGAATATAAGCGGTTTCACTAAAAATGAATAAGCGTCACTGAAACAAAAAATCACATTACACAAACTTCGCGAATCCCCGTGAAAATTCTCCAGACCTTTTGATACTGAAACACAAAAATATCATGATTAATGAAAGGATCAACCCATCCAAATTGGTCTCCTAAATCGCCTGCATTAAATACAGAAGATCACTAGTTGATAAATACCTCATTAAAGATAACTGGCTTAGAGGAACCTAGCTGGCCACATTTAAATTGTTTATGAGAGAGAGGGGGGAAGGGGGGGTAGGGGACGGGGGAGAGCCTGGGGAGGGGGTACGGGAAGAAGGGGAAGAAGATGTAGAGGGGAGGGAGAGAGGAGTGGGGGGGGGGTAGGGGGGGAGAGGAGGGGAGGACAACGAAGCATTAATCAGTGAACGATACAAGAATGTGGTTAATAGCTCAGAGAAAACTGGAATCCAGTATATCTGAGCGACCGGTCTTCTCACCTAATGCGTCGCATTATTTACGGAACCGACAAATTCGTTAAAGATGCGACGTATGAGGACTAATTAAACCGCCGTAATATTGACGCTTCCGACGCATCGGCCTTTGATGGGTTGCTTCCCACGTTCTCAGATAGGTAAAACAGTTACATTTGTTACGGAGTGGTAAAGCCTGACAACGGTCTTGATATGAGAAACTCAAAGAGTTCTTTAATCTCTTTGTTCAGGACATCGTCTCTTATATTATTGTTCAACATGAACAGTTGTTCACGTATGATGTTGACACGTTATTGTTCAGCTGTACAGTGGCAGGGTGACACAATGGACAGAGACCCGGGCAGCGCAGGGTACCCCGTCTAGTAGACATACATATATATATATATATATATATATATATATATATATATATATATATATATATATATATATATATATATATATATATATATATATATATATATATAAATGTTTTGCGTTTATATAAATATTGGCTGCCTCGAATGGGCCAATATGAGCTGCCTCGTATGGACTAATAGGAGCTGCCTCGTATGGACCAATAGGAGCTGCCTCGTATGGACCAATAGGAGCTGCCTCGTATGGACCAATATGAGCTGCCTCGTATGGACCAATAGGAGCTGCCTCGTATGGACCAATAGGAGCTGCCTCGTATGGACCAATAGGAGCTGCCTCGTATGGACCAATATGAGCTGCCTCGTATGGACCAATAGGAGCTGCCTCGTATGGACCAATAGGAGCTGCCTCGTATTGGCCAATATGAGCTGCCTCGTATGGACCAATAGGAGCTGCCTCGTATGGGCCAATATGAGCTGCCTCGTATGAACTAATAGGAGCTGCCTCGTATGGACCAATAGGAGCTGCCTCGTATGGGCCAATAGGAGTTGCCTCGTATGGACCAATAGGAGCTGCCTCGTATGGACTAATAGGAGCTGCCTCGTATGGACCAGTAGGAGCTGCCTCGTATGGGCCAATAGGAGCTGCCTCGTATGGACCAATAGGAGCTGCCTCGTATGGACTAATAGGAGCTGCCTCGTATGGACCAATAGGAGCTGCCTCGTATGGGCCAATAGTAGCTGCTTCGTATGGACCAATAGGAGCTGCCTCGTATGGACCAATAGAAGCTGCCTCGTATGGACCAATAGGAGCTCTCTAGTATGGGCCAATAGGAGCTCCCTAGTATGGACCAATAGGAGCTGCCTCGAATGGGCCAATAGCAGCTGCCTCGTATGGACCAATAGAAGCTGCCTCGTATGGACCAATAGGAGCTGCCTCGTATGGACCAATAGGAGCTGCCTCGTATCGACCAATAGGAGCTGCCTCGTATGGACCAATATGAGCTGCCTCGTATGGACCAATAGGAGCTGCCTCGTATGGACCAATAGGAGCTGCCTCGTATGGACCAATAGAAGCTGCCTCGTATGGACCAATAGAAGCTGCCTCGTATGGACCAATAGGAGCTGCCTCGTATGGACCAATAGAAGCTGCCTCGTATGGACCAATAGAAGCTGCCTCGTATGGACCAATAGCAGCTGCCTTGTATGGACCAATAGCAGCTGCCGTATGGAGGTGCCCGTAAGGGTCAAACAATTTATCCTTACCACGTTACAACCCCCACAACAGTTGTCTAACTCCCGGATACCTATTTACTGCTAATTGAGCAGAGGCATTAGGTGAATGGAAGTGTGCCCAACTATTTCTGTCCCTGTTCGGGAATCGAACACGGGATCCCTGATTGTAAGTTGAGAACGAAGGCCACTGTACTACTCAACCCTAAGGACGGAAGGAATCGCAGTTGGCTCAGATATTAACCAGAGCCAGATATTAACATTACTAGAGCCTCGGATATTAACACCAAGTAAAGCATCCAGCACTTCCACTAACACGATAACGTCATTTACATTTGCCAACATCCAGGGTATAAAAACACGCAAATCCAATTCGCAAATCCAAAGTTCATTTTATAGATGGTCTCCTTCATGAGGCAAATGCAGTGTTTGCAGCCCTAACGGAAACTCACACAAAGGACTACCATGATGGTGAAATATGGATCTCAGAGTACAATCTTTTCAGATGTGACAGGAAACACCGGCTTCAGGGTGGGGTCTGCCTCTACGTCAAAGACACACTCATCTGTACTGAGCTGCTAAACACCTCAAATGATATGGTGGAAGTGCTGATAGTCAAAATAGAGATCTAAATGTAGTTATTGTCCTTGTATATAAGTCACCGGAGGCAAACCCTCAGCAGTTTAAAGACCAACTAATGAAAATAGAACACTGCTTGGAAAACCTCACAAATCCAGCTCCGAACATCATCCTGCTTGGGGACTTCAACCTACGGCACCTGAAATGGAAGCACCTGGCTAATACAGTAATATCAGAGAGAATACCAGGAAGTAGCCTAAATGAGCAGGCACATGCAAATGACCTGCTATGGATGTGCGACAGGTTTGCCTTAAACCAGCAAATAGTAGAACCAACTAGGAAGGAGAACACGCTGGACCTCATTTTCACTAATAATGATGAATTGATCAGGAACATAATGATTACAAATACCTGTTACTCAGATCACAACTTAATTGAAGTTATGACAACCATGGGGAGTAGACCTTCAAAACCAGTCCAGATTCCAACCCGTTCTCACAAATTTAATAAGTCAATATTGACTTATTAGTTGCGTGCATAGGTGACATACTAAACATAATAGTTTCCCTTGAAAAGCTTCATAGAAAACACCGACCTTACCTAACCTACTTAGTATGTTAAAATAAGCATCTTATAGCTTCGTAATTACAATTGTTACTTAACCTATTATAGGTATAGGTTAGGTAATAATTGTAATTACGAAGCAATAAGATGCTTATCTTAACATACTAAGTAGGTTAGGTAAGGTCGGTGTTTTCTATGAAGCTTTTCAAGGGAAACTATTATGTTAAGTATGTCACCTATGCACATATTTAATAAGTCAATATTGACTTATTAAATTTGCGAGAACGGGTTGCCAGATTCCCGGTGGAGGAGATTTCAGCAAATTCAACTTCAATAATAAACAGATAAACTGGGAGCAAATAAACCAGAACTTCACAGAATTAAACTGGGAAGAACAGCTAGAAAATGCAAACCTGAACCAGTGCCTGGAAAAAATAAGCTCAGTAGCACTAGAAATATGTTCAAACCGCATACCCCTAAGAAAAAAGAGGAAGAGATGCAGATTGGAACCTGCATATAGGCGAAGAAAACGAAACGCGGAACAACTTGAGAGTCGCACCCTATCTCAAGAACGGCGAAGAAGGTTAGGTAGAGAAATAGAAACAATTGAACGCAAGCTACAAGAATCATACAAAACCCAAGAGAGGCAAAGAGAGCAAAAGGCCATCAGTGAAATAGAGAGAAACCCGAAATATTTTCTCTCCTATGCAAAATCAAGATAAAAACCCACATCTAGTATCAGGCCCCTGCGAAAGGGAGATGGAACTTTCACCGATGACAACAAAGAAATGAGGAGTTACTGAGGAAGCAGTACGAATCTGTTTTCAGCGAGCCACTAAACACACTAAAGATTGATAACCCAAATGAATTTTTCATGGATATGATACCAACATCAAATCATATATCAGACGTCACCTTATCTCCACTGGATTTTGAAGAAGCCATAAACAGTATGCCTATGCACTCTGCACCAGGCCCGGAGTCTTGGAACTCCATATTCATCAAGAACTGTAAAAAAACACTATCGCAGGCCCTCCACATTCTGTGGAGACATAGCCTAGATACTGGCGTTATCCCTGACATACTAAAAACAGCAGAGATAGCATATAGTTCCAAGAGAGAACTACATGCCAAGTTGTAGAGATACAAGTTCCAAGTAGCCCGTGCTACTTGGAACTTGTTTCGAGTAGCTGAATCTATAACAACAACCCTCTTACACTGCTTCGTCCTCAAGGCCCCTCAGCCAGGGGTTCCTTCTGCTTTCATGTAGTCACTTACGAAGCCTATACATCTGTCCTCATTCATGGCGGCTTTGTTTACATTTTTTGTTTAACAGTTTATGACCTCTGGAGCCCTACGAGGTTGATTATAACAATAATGACCACTGAGATGTGGTTTGCTAGCTCATCAATTGTTTAATACATGTAAACAAAGCCGCCATGATTGAGGATAGATGCGTGATTAATCCTGGCTCTGGGAAGCTCCTTGTCCTGGCTTTACTCTTGACTTCAACCTCACATATTCTTCTCTCATTACTTTATTTGCATTATTGATCACTAACCTCATAATCACAACCTCAGCGCCTAAGAGGTTATCGCTTTTAAGACTATGTTATTGTATACATGTATGGTTATGTATGAATAATGAGTAACACGTGTTGGTGAATGTTGGTGAATGTGGAGGGGAAATAAACACCGTGATTCTGTGAAGTGTCTCGACACGACAAGTTCCACGAATGGACTCGTTTCCTTTTTATTTTCACCTTACCCCTTCCTGGGACAACATATATATAACATATAACATATAAAGAACGTGTGGTTGATAGTAAATGTAATCAGATGTTTACGTAGTAAGCGAGAACAGGAAGTGAACATTATCCCCCCCCCACACACCATGAAGGCAAACGTAGGCGTCACCTCCGCATTCAAAGATGAAAATGAAAAATAGAATTCAATAATATTGGTTTGATAAACAGTCATTATATACGTTTAAATATTTCGGAAAATTAGATACAAAAAAAAATAAAGATCACATGAACTATTTGCTTGAAGATAATTCAAACTACCAATTGCATTTCTCCTTACGGTAGTATTTAGCAAAAACAATTGACAATCAATACACAATGGAGGCCAAGATGGCCTCCACCAGAGACGCTGGTGCTGCCTAGATTATCGCCAGGCTGATTGTCGATAGTTGAGACACTCAGTCCATTAATGCCGCATACATTTTCCTCTCTCTACGCGTCCTGTCATGTATATTTTTCTCAGCGAGCAGTCTCTAAGTGGTGTTGAGGGGGAGGGGGTGGAGAGCCGTCCCCGGAGCCATGTCTCGCTCCACTAACCTCCTAGTCAACACGGCACTCTCAGCCCCGTGTACAGACAGATGCGCCTCGCCCGCCACTTCACATCTCCTTCACCCGAATGCTAATCCGGTATGTACGTGAGGGCGAATAACATAACCTTATCACGCCTCACCATCGCTACTAACAATGTGATTTTGGGTCAACTTTTGGGGGCGGTGTATGCGTGCAGTCGGTAATACTGTGTATATATACGGAAGGTTAACAGAGCTATTCGTTTAGATTACATCAAGTTTTAACGTTAATAATTATCGATGGTTCGTATTGCCCCTGACACGCGAGTGTCAAGTGATAAACGGGGATTTTCTACAGAGTTTAAGGGTAATTTATGCCAGTCAGTACTGCTTCACTTCCCCCGGCCTCGTCCCCCTCCCCCCCCTAGGAGTGGGTGTGGCTATCGAAGGGGGGAAGACCCGTTGATAGCCCCACCCACCTCGTTCTCGCCACAGCCCCTTCAGTTCCAGAAATATGGCAAATATTGCCATTCCTCTTCATGAGCTGCCATTGTTTCTGGTACTACAAGATAGAAACGAGTGATGGTCGACAGCTGGGATAACAGAGTAAGATGGTGCGTGTCGCCAAGGCTCTTGAGGGCGTGTGGTGAGGATACAGGCGATCAGCGGTCTGCCACACGGGGGCGCGCGGGAGCCTTCGTGTGCATACATTCCTGACGTAATCGAAGCCGTGGAGTGGTGGCCGGGCCGAAGGACGGCAAACACTGGCGGTGATTAGACCAAATATGGCCGCTCGAGCACACTCGGCCTACACAGGCGGTAAGTGTGCAGCAGCGACCCCTCGCCAGGCTCTGCCCCGTCTCTACCCTCTGGGGGCACCACCTGATATTTACTTCCTGTAGAGGTACGCTGCTCTTCCTTAGAGGCTGGCCCTGGGGCTGCTCTCGTTATCCCTCAAGAGGCGGGCTCCGGGAATGGCTGCTGCTTCTATCAGAGCAGCCTTGTCCGGGGCATAACTGGTCGACGCCTCACAGTGCTCAAGAGAGAGAACTTGATAAACACCTCCAAATGACACCTGATCAACCAGGCTGTAATTCATACGTCAGGCTGCGAGCAGCCGCGTCCAACAGCCTAAATGATCAGACCATCAACCAGGCTTAGTCAGAGACCGGGGCGCAGGGACGTTGATCCCCGAAATCAACGCAACGTAGGTCCAGGAGCTGGAGACAGACTGTGAGGTGGTGACTGATAGGTATAATGAGTGACCGGATAGAAGGGGACTGGAGAGTGTGACGACCAGATCAGTCCAGGAGCTGGAGACAGACTGTGAGGTGGTAACTGATAGGTATAATGAGTGACCGGATAGAAGGGGACTGGAGAGTGTGACGACCAGATCAGTCCAGGAGCTGGAGACAGACTGTGAGGTGGTGACTGATAGGTATAATGAGTGACCGGATAGAAGGGGACTGGAGAGTGTGACGACCAGATCAGTCCAGGAGCTGGAGACAGACTGTGAGGTGGTGACTGATAGGTATAATGAGTGACCGGATAGAAGGGGACTGAAGAGTGTGACGACCAGATCAGTGACCACATACGGAAGTGTGGATAGGAGGGGTTGTGGGATGGAACAGAAGGCGATTTACAGACTCGTAGAAGGAAGGTTAAATGGGACAGGAGAATAGGGTACTTAAATGGGCATGGGGACGGAAGAAGAGTAGGTAGAATGGGGGACAAGGAGCCAAGAGGCTGGAACCCCACCCTTAGCAAATGCGTGAGGAATAATGTCGAAATGCAGACCAATGTTGACAAATTTATGAGTGCCGTGTAGATCAATGCAACTCAACAGCGCCATGATGCAGAAACAATCATGTAGAGCTTCTTCACTTGTCATGCCTCACGAGGTCGTCGGTCCAAAAGGGTCACCACCGGTCAGCTCCAAAACCATCCACCCGTTTCAGGCCAAGACGTTGGCAGGCAAACCTTGCAAAATTGCTTGGATCTCAATGAGCAGATCCCTTATACTTGAGATACATTATAAGTTCCGACGGAGATAAAACTACTGGAAGTGAAACTACAGAAAGGAGAGCACCAGGAAAAGATTACAAAATAAATGATGAAATACAAAGCTATTACAGAGAAATACAGAGCAATGTTAACCTATTGTTTCAACAAACAATGCATGGAGATCAAGAACGAAAATGCACAGGATCCAATATGTAAATACAACTGAACAATAGGGCAAACAGAGGCACTAAAGAGGGCCAAAAATGACTACGTCAGAATCAGGAAGGAAGCGGAGAGGCAGCTGGAAAATGACGTAATTCCTTTTGTCAGAGACAGGAAGCCTGTTATTCTTATCCTCGTTCGATCCGCTCACCAATATTTACGTTTTCTATGCATCGGACTCGATAGGTTAGGTGTGTTGCTTAAGTTAGTAGGTTGGATTTTTGACGGAGTAGCAGACTGAGAGTGTGTAATTACCTAAGTGTAATTACCTAAGTGTAGTTACAGGATGAGAGCTACGCTCGTGGTGTCCCGTCTTCCCAGCACTCTGTCATATAACGCTTTGAAATTACTGACGGTCTTGGCCTCCACCACCTTCTCACTTAACTTGTTCCAACCGTCTACCACGCTGTTTACAATAGTGAATTTTCTTATATTTCTAGTGTGTGTGTGTGTGTGTGTACTCACCTAATTGTGCTTGCGGGGGTTGAGCTCTGGCTCTTTGGTCCCGCCTCTCAACCGTCAATCAACTGGTGTACAGATTCCTGAGCCTATTGGGCTCTATCATATCTACATTTGAAACTGTGTATGGAGTCAGCCTCCACCACATCACTTCCTAGTGTGTGTGTGTGTGTGTGTGTGTGTGTGTGTGTGTGTGCGTGTGCGTGTGCGTGTGCGTGTGCGTGTGTGTGTGTGTGTGTGTGTGTGTGTGTGTGTGTGTGTGTGTGTGTGTGTATGTGTGTGCGTGTGTAGAGTGTCCAGGGGAAGAGAGGATGCCAGCAGGGTTCCGTAGGCTGCGGTGGAAGGATCGCTGCTGTTACTGATCTGAGTAAATAACCTTCCAAAAGAGGCAGGAACGATGCACAACTGGTGTAAAGACCATAGAGGCTCTGTAGCGCAGTGGTAACATGCTCGCCTGACACCCTGCGAGTGTCTAACGTGTCTAAACCTTCTCTTGAATACTTCCACTTGTATACCGGCAATATTTCTTATGTTTGCCAGTAATGACAAGAACTTTTATCTATGATAAATCATGAGGTCATACAATAGATTCGAACTCGCGTCCCTTGGCTCTCCAGACATTGACTCTCGGTAACTTTCAATGAACCATATAATCTTATGATAAATGACTACTCTTCCCTGTTCATCTTTTGCCCCTTCCACTTACTACTTCTTTCCCCTCTCCTCTCTTTATCTCCTCTTCCACCTGCCCGCATTCTGCACTTTCTACACATCCTTTACCCCCCCTCATCCTTCTATTCCTTACCTTTCCATCTCCTACCCCTCCCTCATTCCTCAATCTTCTCTTGATTAGCATGTTAAAAGCACTACAATCACCTTGTGTTTCCGATTGTTCAGTATATCACTGAACAGATCAGAACTTTTAACAGATCTCTCACACTGTCCATGGAGGACAGAAGAAAATGTATATAAATGTGGTTAGCATTGTAAATGTCTGGCCACGTCGAGAGCCGGTCGGCCGAGCGGACAGCACGCTGGACTTGTGATCCTGTGGTCCTGGGTTCGATCCCAGGCGCCGGCGAGAAACAATGGGCAATGTTTCTTTCACCCTATGCCCCTGTTACCTAGCAGTATAATAGGTACCTGGGTGTTAGTCAGCTGTCACGGGCTGCTTCCTGGGGGTGGAGGCCTGGTCGAGGACCGGGCCGCGGGGACACTAAAAAGCTCCGAAATCATCTCAAGATAACCTCAAGATACGTCTGTGGTAGACAATAATAACACGATCACCACCCCTTCCTCTTCCCCCTTCCATTACCCTAACACTCTTCCCTTTCATTCTCTTTCCCTCTTATTCTTCCTCCTCTCCCCTTTCTCCCATTACCTTCCCTTTAACTCCTCCTGTTCTTCCATTTTCTACAAATTCGCTTTTCCTTCTCCTATTATTTATCTATTACTTCTCCAACCGCATTATACACGAATCATTAACGAAATTATAATCAATATTTGTCAATGCTTCATTTGTTCAACTTTGGACATTCCTTTATTGCCAAGCCAGTCCCAAGTGAACGGCAGAATTGCAACATCGCCAGCAATTTCCAGATTCGCAATTAAGCAGCTTGTCTCCAAACACATCTTGCAGAGAAATTAATCTCCAATACCACACAAAAACGACCCGACCACCAGGCCCGACTGACCACGCACACTTACCATTATCGGGGAACAAACAAGTTGTTTTATTGGTCGAGTTTTTTTTTTATACCAGGATTGTTGAATCGTCTTAATAGACTCTCGACCGTGTCTTCACAGTCCTCGAAGACTGTCAGTTAGTCAGTCACTGTGTTCCATTACGCGGGCTAGGGTCATCCATACGCGGGCTATGGTCATCCATACGCGGGCTATGGTCATCCATACGCGGGCTATGGTCATCCATACGCGGGCTATGGTCATCCATACGCGGGCTATGGTCATCCATACGCGGGCTATGTCCATCCATACGCGGGCTATGGTCATCCATACGCGGGCTATGGTCATCCATACCCGGGCTATGGTCATCCATACCCGGGCTATGGTCATCCATACGCGGGCTATGGTCATCCATACCCGGGCTATGGTCATCCATACGCGGGCTATGGTCATCCATACGCGGGCTATGGTCATCCATACGCGGGCTATGGTCATCCATACCCGGGCTATGGTCATCCATACCCGGGCTATGGTCATCCATACGGGGATATGGTCATCCATACGCGGGCTATGGTCATCCATACCCGGGCTATGGTCATCCATACCCGGGCTATGGTCATCCATACGCGGGCTATGGTCATCCATACGCGGGCTATGGTCATCCATACCCGGGCTATGGTCATCCATACCCGGGCTATGGTCATCCATACGGGGATATGGTCATCCATACGCGGGCTATGGTCATCCATACCCGGGCTATGGTCATCCATACCCGGGCTATGGTCATCCATACGCGGGCTATGGTCATCCATACGCGGGCTATGGTCATCCATACGCGGGCTATGGTCATCCATACCCGGGCTATGGTCATCCATACCCGGGCTATGGTCATCCATACCCGGGCTATGGTCATCCATACGCGGGCTATGGTCATCCATACGCGGGCTATGGTCATCCATACGCGGGCTATGGTCATCCATACGCGGGCTATGCTCACTGATACGTCTCCCATACTAAACCATTCCCTGTAGCTCCCGCTCACCCACTAACCTAGATAATTTCAAAATCCTCCGGACCAGGATTTATCAAGCATTTACCCAACTACTTCCGAAACCTGTACATCTTTCCTCAATCATGACATACTTGTTTACATCAATTAAACAGTTTATGAGCTCCGAAGCACTACGAGGTTGTTTATAACAATAATAACATCGGGTTGTGAAGCTCCAAACTAATAAGCTGTTTAATAAATGTAAACAAAGTCGCCATGATTGAGGAAAGATGTACAGGTTTCGTTAATGCTTGACGAATTATGGCACTGATCCAGTATCCTGAGGAATATAGACGGGGGCAAGGAAGTGATCTACAGGAACGTTGAACATGATTACAAAATCACACCCCATTGTCCAAGTAGGTAATTATCATAAGAAACCTTAAGAACAGGTTAAGAAATCGTAGTCTACATAATGCGTTGTATTATGAAATATCTCTCATGGCAGTACTCCTGGCAGTGTCCCTCATGCCAGTAGCCACGACAGTACTCCTGGCAGTGTCTCTCATGCCAGTAGCCACGACAGTACTCGTGGCAGTGTCCCTCATGCCAGTAGCCACGACAGTACTCCTGGCAGTGTCTCTCATGCCAGTAGCCACGACAGTACTCGTGGCAGTGTCCCTCATGCCAGTAGCCACGACAGTACTCCTGGCAGTGTCCCACATGCCAGTAGCCACGACAGTACTCGTGGAGCTGGACCACACTGATGCTATGGTCATCCATACGCGGGATGGATCCATCCATACCGTCCCTCATGCCAGTAGCCACGACAGTACTCGTGGCAGTGTCGGTCCCGCCAGTAGCCATGGTAGCAGGAGCCAGGTAGCAAGCCCAGGTAGGTAGCGAGCTCATCAACATACTAATAAGAGGTCACCTTGACAACAAGCATCACCTCCCGCCACCATGGCCGGTGGCTGGCTGGCTGATGCAGCCTCCGCCAAACTGCAAGATCATGGGCGTTCTTCCCGTGCTCCCGCTTCTTGCCAGCGATCCCTATCACAGCAATGGCAGAAATAATTGGAGATATTATTCTTTGCATTTCAGGAGCGGGTCGTGAAATAAGACCTGTTTTTTCTTAACAGGTCAGGCAAATAAGACATAAGAAGCCCCTGTTTTTGCTTAATACTGTCAGGCAAATCAGTGCTTGCCTGACGTTTAGGCGAGTGGGGAAACACATGCATGCACGCACGCGCGCAAACACACGCACACACACTCACAAACACACGCGCACGCAGACGCATGAGCGTGTGCGTTAAGGGGCTGAATGGAAGGCACACTGGACACGTAATCCTTTGGACCGGAGTTCGGTTCCAGGCGCCGGCGGTAAGAACTCCAGGCAGAGATATCGACTATGTTTGGGAAAAATTTGTCATAAATTGTTGGTATATACAAAGAAAAGTGGCGGTGGTCTTAATGGTTGGTCAGGTAGATGGTATCGTCCATTCTCTTGGGTGCCACAGGTGGCTAGGCTCACCTTCTGGTAATATGACGTGCACTGCTTGACTGTGGTCGGTTGGTCGGTTGGTGGGGGAAGGTAGTGTGAGTGTTTCAGAGAAAATATCTGTAGTAGATATGAGAGTAAGTCGGGTGTCTTACATAGGACAACTGGGACCCTCATCAGCAGTGAGCTGATGAGAGGGTCCCGGTTCAGGACCGCAATATTCAATCGACGTGTCATTGTGTTTTCAAAATAGTGGATCATATATATATATATATATATATTATATATATATATATATATATATATATATATTAGTTCAGTCTGATCTCTTACATGCAGATTTAGCTGTTATGCCTATGTCATCATGATGAGTTATATTTGTGTGATGATCAAACAAAAGAGAATCGGAACTCCTCATTAATTCCGAGTAGCGAGCAGGTTATTTATGATTGCTATTATGAGGTCCTTGGAATCTTGTAGAGTAAAGTTATGTGTTTGAAGAGCAGACTTTAAATATCAGAAAATATATCCTCCTGTGTTTGTTAATGTCCTGGGCCAGGATTCTTCAAGCATTTACACAACCACTTGCGAAACCTATACATCTTTTCTCAATCATGGCGGCTTGGTTTACATTTATTAAACAGTGTATACCTGTTTAATAAAACAGCACTACGTAGCTTCATAGCACAACGAGGTTGTTTTAACAATAATACCCTTGGGTTGTGAAGTTCCCAACCTCATAAATTGTTAATAAATGTAAACAAAGCCGCCATGATTGAGAAAAGATGTACAGGTTTCGTATATACCTGATGAATGCCCTGGTAAATAACTGTACTGTAGTTACTACTGCGACCCGTCCTCACACTAGGCTGGTTAAAGCAGCCGCCGTCCTCCCCAGACGTATTCATCAATTTTAACATACTGTGAAATAAAAATTGATTTGTTCTCATATATAAATTAATATTCTTATACATAAAAATTATATGTATAGTTAGGCTTAGGCTAGGTTAGGTGTATAGGTTATGTTGGCGATAATAAGTATTTGCAACCCGTCCTCGACTCAAGTCCATTACATTCAGCGGTCAACCCCACAGATGCATTCATAAATTTTAACATGCTATGACAGCATGTCATTTCAAAAAGGGGAATTTTCTCAAGTATAAATTAATATTATAATATATTAGCATATTGTGTATATATAGGCATAGGTTAGGTATTTAGGTTCCGTTGGCGATTATTTGCATTTGTAGTACGTGGGTGAAGCATTTACAGCGTTGTGGTTCGAACAATAGTAGTCAGTGAAGCACTTGTTCCGGATATGTTCGAACGTCAGCAGTTGTGAGTCGTATGTAAACCGCCTTTCATTCATAAACAGTGGGTTTGGCGGGTGTATGGAATCATTTTTGGGTCTGTGTTTGGAGGACGGGCTGCTGCATTTACGGAATTGTGGTTCGAACAGAGGACGTGAGCAACTTGTTCACTTGTTCCGGAAGTGTTCGGACGTCATCAGAGGTGAGTCGTGTGTGTAAAACGTTTTTCATTTATAAACAGGGCGTTTGGTGGCTGGATTAACGCGCTTGGATGTTTGTATGCGAGGACGGGCTGAGTACTGTTAGCATAAAGTTTAACCAGTTCATTAGCCTGATGGTGCAGCGTGTCCTCTCGAATAATACATTGTATTTTGACGTCAAAATCCCCAACAGACAAAATATAATCAACTATAAATCACAGCCGCTCACATTCAAGTTTTCTATGCGTGGGTCAATAGGTTAGGTTAATTTTGGATTTATTTAGTACACCATTTTCAGTCCGTTGTAGCATCTCGTCTTCATCGGTAAAAGCCAAATGCTCGGTAATCCAACCACCAAACAACTTATTCATAGTTGAGAAACCACTTTACACCCAACTCACAACTGTTGAGGCATGCACGTTTCTCGAGGAGTGCTTCGGTTACGTCCTCCTATTTTATTGGTATTCTCGAATTCTCGAATTCTACCGCTCGGCTCGAATTCTACCGAATTCTACCTACCCCTAGGCTCGAATTCTACCGACTATATCAGCCCGTCCTCCAAACAAAGATCCAAGTCATTCCATGCACCCGCCAAACCCCCTGTTTATGAATGAAAAACGGTTTACACACGACTCACTACTGCTGACGTTCGAACACTTCCGGAACAAGTGCTTCACTGACGAATTTTGTTCGAATCACAACGCTATAAATGCTTCACCCACGTACTACAAATACAAATTTGTAACAGAACCTAAACACCTAACCTATGCCTATATATATACGCAATATGCTAATATAGTATAATATAAATTTATACTTGAGAAAATTCCCATTTTGAATGAACAGCATGTTAAAATTTATGAATGCGTCTGTGGGGTTGATCGCTGGATGGAATGGACTCGAGTCGAAGACGGGTTGACTATATGCTTCATTCACGCACTACAAATACCAATAATGGCCAACTTAACGTAAATTAAGCCTATCTATTCAAAACATTTTAGTATGCAATAATATTCCTTATATTTGATAAAATAGAAGTTTTTAATACAGTATAGGTTTAAACTGATGAATGGATCCTTGCTTCGGACGCCGCTTTAACGAGCCTGGCCTGAGGACAGGCTGACTCAGGAGTACGGGCTGGAGGGTGAGAGACGTACTGGTTGTTGCAGTGTGTCCTGTGAAAAGGTGCTGGCTTTTGCACTCTGTTACCGCCTCACTTAGCAAGTAACCGGGTTCTTTTAACTCAAACTTTCAATGGGGGCCTTAGTGCCTCTTACCAGATCCAACCCCAAGTCTTGGGCAAGTTATTAACAACTTTTTATTTTTTTAAGGCAGTAAATGGGAATGGGGGTAAACAACACTAAACAAAACCATCATTAAATGTACTTCTTAACTATATACACATATGTACAACACAAAACACCGCACGTGTCACTTTCACACAGGGACGCAAAAATCAATCAAAATCAACTTTTGCAATCATCTACCTTGACGAGTCCACTTCTATATTCTATCGTACAACACTCAAGGTACCTTCCCTGAGCCTTTCTTTTACGGTACTTAACGCCGGCGAGTCCACCTTTCTCAGTAAATCATGGGCCAGGCCTCCACATTACCACAGGGTCAAAACACCACTTCTACTCTCCAGCAAGGAAACTACACATGTGTCAGTAAGATCACAGCCATCCACCGGGGAACAGAAAATAGGGTCGGGTGTGCCCAACAGATGGCGTTGACATCGTCATAAATGTTCAGTATTACACCATTGTAGACATGCCGGTTATAAGGTGCTTGAATTTCCACGACTATTTTACCCATTCTCGTGAGGTTATCTTGAGATGATTTCAGGGCTTAGGGTCCCCGCGGCCCGGTCCTTGACCAGGCCTCCTTTTTTTACACCCCCCCCCCCCCCCAGGAAGCAGCCCGTAGCAGCTGTCTAACTCCCAGGTACCTATTTACTGCTAGGTGAACAGGAGCATCAGGGTGAAAGAAACTGCCCATTTTTTGTTTCCGCCTCCATCGAACCCGGAACCTTGGGACAACAAATCTGAAGCGTTGCACTGGCAAATTTTGGGTACACTGTGAGGATATCTTCAAGCGTGAATAAAGCAATTGCAAAGCTCCAGGTGCCTACTGGTCTGAAAGGTCTAATAACTGGGCATTCGGTGATGTAGTGTGGGAGATCATGCCGCAGTTCCTGCTCACAGAGTTTGCACCTGGAGTGCTCAGGATTAAAATTTGTCATTGTGGAAGTCTCGGTGAGGCTACTCAAAGTTTGAACTGAGAAACTGTCATATATTTGTTGTGTTCCTATGAAAACAAATCCTCTAATACAAAGTGTAAAAAAAGCCTCGCTCATCAGAAGAAACTGCAGAACAGCACTTTAAACTACAAAATTATCCTATAAGTCGGCATGTTCATTCACACGCTAAGTAAAACAACAAAACAAACTCGAGTCCTACACGACAAAATTACAAATGATCGAGTAATCATTTATTTTACTTCTTTACATTAATATTTTATCGAGTAAGAAATGATGAAAAGAAGGCACCAAACCGGGAAGGCTATGTAGCACCATACAAATGATCGATAACCACATCTAGATGGTAGAGAGCCCCGCCATGATGAAGCGAGCCCCTATCGTGAATACGGTATATATATCCCCCGTGTATTTCGGCTCTCAGGGTATAAAGCTTTAGCCGCCTTCGAGTACACGAACTCATGCCCATGTTCGCCAACAGAATGACGCGCTAATATTTAATTAATTCCCGAGAGAAGATAAAAACAAATACTCTAGTGAGCAATGGACATATTTGTAAGCTTGGATTAATAGATTCTGAAAAGCGAGTCAAGAGCTTTGAGGAAAACGGCTGCATTAGAAGCACAGTTGGAGTCTGAAGTTTTCATAGACGGGTATTTGAAAGCGTGAAATACAAGAGAGAGAGGCGGCTGTATGTGGACCTCTGACGGTATCCGGGATTCCAAGCCTGGCAGAAGCGTGACTAGAAGTCTGACAGTAGCATAACTAGGCTATACGGCTGACAGGAGCGTGGTGAGCCTACTAGGTTGACATGAGTGTGACTAGGATACCTTCCTACACGAAGCCTGACTAGCCTATCTTCCTACACAGACCCTGGCTAGGCTACCTCCCTACACGAAGCCTGACTAGCCTATCTTCCTACACAGACCCTGGCTAGGCTACCTCCCCACACGGAGCCTGACTAGCCTATCTTCCTACACAGACCCTGGCTAGGCTACCTCCCTACACGAAGCCTGACTAGCCTATCTTCCTATACAGACCCTGGCTAGGCTACCTCCCTACACGAAGCCTGACGAGCCTACCTTCCTAAACGTAGCCTGGCTAGCCTACCTTCCTACACGGAGCCTGGCAAGCCTACCTTCTTACACAGACCCTGGCTAGGCTACCTCCCTACACAGAGCCTGACTAGCCTACCTTCTTACACAGACCCTGGCTAGGCTACCTCCCTACACAGAGCCTGACTAGCCTACCTCCCTAAACGTAGCCTGGCTAGACTACCCTCCTACACATTTTAGCTAAACAACCATCCACCACGAAGCCTAGTTAATTCAACTACCAGCCAACGTGAAGTCTGTCGCTTTCATCCCACTTCCAACGCTCAGACAATTTACCATACTTCTCTCGTCCTTTTTATTCTGAAATAATTGCCGAGCGTTAATGATAATGGCCATTCCTGGAATATCACCGCCCTCCCCGTATTTGGTCAGCACATTATTGGAACTTCCACAACTCAGGAAGAGTAAACAGTGGGAGGGAATAAAGTCCCACCGAGAAGTTAGGTAAACACCAACGTCTCAGGTAATCTCTTAAACTTTCCTAAGGGTTTACGCCCTTGTTTTGTTGCTTTATTATATATATATATATATATATATATATATATATATATATATATATATATATATATATATATATATATATTGGTAGCAGTCTCTCTTGTAAACATATGTTGTTAAATATGACCGAAAAGGTAAGATTAATAATTCTAAAGCGAAATTTCTCAATATTTCTTATGTTTTTACTGTCGATGGTAATTGAAAAATCAATTCTCAAAAATTCATTTTCATTTCTAGTCTGACGAGACGCCTGAACGCGTTTCGTAATAACTTATTACATTTTCAAAGACTTTAGTTAACACACACAACTGTAACCTGTAAACACACATCCATACTTATACTCGCATTTGAGTGAGGTGATATGGTACAAAAGTTTTGAGTGAGGTGATTAACATTTACACAAGACAGAGTACGAACCAATGGGTATAAAAACATAAGAATGGACGTAACTGCAGAAGGCCTATTGGCCCATAGCATCAACACTTCCTCTTGATGTTTCTATATTGGAAAGTCATTTGTTAGGAGCCACTATAAAGCTCGAGTAAGTTTCTATCATTGACCGGGATAAAATCTTATTATCTTCCTAAATCACACAAATAATGAATTTTGAGGCTGGAAATATTAAAATCATAAATAATACTAAATATGTTTAAATTTAGACAATACACACGCATACTATAGCGCCTATTATGCTGTACAGTATGATAAATTTTAACACAATTGTATGGGAAAGTAACGCTGATGATAATAGGTTTTAACATATACAAATGTGGAGAAAACACTGAGGCTACACAATGGGATTGAACTCTCAACCCTGGACTCCACAGGCACACGCACTACCGACTGAACCAGGATGAGCTCTAATGTTTAGAGAGATTAATTTTCCTGGCAAAAATGCAATGCCATATATCGTCAACAATGTTTCTTTGATATATCATTGTATACACTTCCTTGTATTTAGCATTGTATACACTTCCTTGTATTTAGTTAATATAATTATATATAATGTTTTCATATTAAACAATAAATAATATTCTAGCAGACAGCTCTCCAACGTTGCCCATATTTTTAGAATTGTCGACGGTGACAAAATAGATAGTTTAGATAATTCTAAATTCAAAATAGATAGTTAATAGATAATTCTTTAGAATAAAATTTAATAGGTATCTAAAAAATACTAGACTTTCTTATGCTATGAAGAAGAAATTGAAAACATAAATACAGTATACAAAAGATATATATTGATAAATGTCATATTGAATATAATCACAGAAACAGCTCATAGTTAATTTCTGCTGTTATTATTAGTGATTTGTACAATCTTGTCCTCAAAGTCCATCCAGTTTTCACCTCTGAAAGTTTTTAATTCTCCATTGTTTTAATGGAATTTTTTGATAGGAAATAGTTGGGAGACCGGAAATAGAGGGAGCCGGTCGGCCGAGCGGACAGCACGCTGGACTTGTGATCCTGTGGTCCTGGGTTCGATCCCAGGTGCCGGCGAGAAATAATGGGCAGAGTTTCTTTCACCCTATGCCCCTGTTACCTAGCAGTAAAATTGGTACCTAGGTGTTAGTCAGCTGTCACGGGCTGCTTCCTGGGGGTGGAGGCCTGGTCAAGGACCGGGCCGCGGGGACACTAAAAGCCCCGAAATCATCTCAAGATAACCTCAAGATAGTTGTGGTAACAAACACCAAGCCATTTTCTAACCAGATCATCGGTTATCTCAGATTACTTTAGTTGGCAACGATGCCTCTGTTGTTGTTGTTGTTTTAGATTTAGCTACTCAGAACGAAGTGTCCATGTAGCACGGGCTATGGTGAGCCCGTAATTCTGATGCCTCTGGCTGCTAGACTACTTATGAGAACTATTTAGTAAGGTCCTCCCTGACCTCTGCGACCTGATGTCACTTGTTTAAGAAACGCCTTAAAACTATTACAACTGTACATTATTATAACAATTTTATTTGTATATTTCATTCTTTGCCTAGGGAATCTATTTCAAATAAATCTCACTCATCTACCGCCCGTGAATCTCATTCATCTACTCCTTCCATGACCTTTACTCATCTACCCCCATGAACCTCACCCATCTACCCCCTACTGAACCTTATCCCACTCCCCCATTGACCCTCACCTCCCCCTCAAGCAACACCAAGGAACCCTACCTCCAAGGAACCCAACCTCCAAGGAACCCAACCTCCAAGGAACCAGTAACCACCAAGGAACCCAACCTCCAAAATTCACCATCTCCCAGGTACCAGCACTCATTCTGCCACCACCCAATTCACCATCTCCCAGAGAATCTCCATTAATTATATTATCTTCAACTCCATGGTATTTTCTTTCCTCTTATCTTAATGGTTTATCTTTTAATAGGAAGAACAATTAACCACCGCCCGCTGGTTCAACCACAAGTAGGTGGGCGGAGCTGCTCAAGGCGTGGGTGGGCGGAGCTGCTCAGTTGGGGGGGTTGCTCTGGGGTTGATTGGGGGGGTTGAGAGTTTGCTTGGGGGGGTGGAGGGGGAGAGTTTGCTGGAGGAGGGGAGTTTGCTTGGGGGAGGGGGGGTGACGAGGAGTGACGAGGAGGTGTGAGGGATTCCTTACTGGGTTTAAGGTTTTTATTTTAGGGTGAGAGAGGGTTGCTTGCTGAGAGTGGAATAGTTCTCGGAGGGGGAGTTGGGTTACTTTAAGGGGAAGGGGGTATGTAGAGTTGCTCTAGGAGGGAGATGTAAGAGGAAGTAGGCAACTTCTACCCCTTTCTGAGGGGGTAGAAGTTGCTTTAGAAGGGGGTGTGAGGTTGCTCTCAGGGACAGGGATACTGTGAAGTTGCTTTATATATATATATATATATATATATATATATATATATATATATATATATATATATATATATATATATATATATATATATATATATATATATATATATATATATATATATATATATATATATATATATACAAAAGAATGGGGGTGGTAGGAGAAGATAATATTAGTGTTCAGTGAGAAACCACAAGGTCTCTTCTGAATACTTTTTATTTTCTTCTCCGAGGCTATGGGTCCCCACATTGGCACCAGGGGTGGTACCCTTTATATATATATATATATATATATATATATATATATATATATATATATATATATATATATATATATAATACACATGGGGTACTTGGCGGAGCCCGGTCCGGGTAGACTTCCTCTTCCGGTTATCTTGAGATGATTTCGGGGCTTTTAGTGTCCCCGCGGCCCGGTCCTCGACCAGGCCTCCACCCCCAGGAAGCAGCCCGTGACAGCTGACTAACACCCAGGTACCTATTTTACTGCTAGGTAACAGGGGCATATTGTGACAGAAACTCTGTCCACTGTTTCTTGCCGGCGCCCGGGATCGAACACCGGGACCATAGGATCACAAGTCCGGTGTGCTGTCCGCTCGGCCGACCGGCTCCCTAGACTTGGTGTAACACACAGATTATGCAACATCGTGGAAGACAGCAGAAGTAACAGCGTGCAAAACGCAAACTATGCAGCCACGTGCACCAGGCCAATTATACAACACATGCAGATGAAGGGGGACCCAACCACTGAGAATGTTAAGCATAGTCTAACACACTCCATGAGAACGGAATGCAGATTAATGGACTCTGCCATTCAGAACGGAATACAGATTAATGGACTCTGAGATTCAGAACGGAATGCAGATTAATGGGCTCTGCCATTCAGAATGCAGATTAATGGACTCTGCCATTCAGAACGGAATGCAGTTTAATGGACTCTTCCATTCAGAACGGAATACAGATTAATGGACTCTGCCTGCCATTCAGAACGAAATACAGATTAATGGACTCTGCCATTCAGAACGAAATACAGATTAAGGGACTCTGCCATTCAGAACGGAATACAGATTAATGGACTCTACCATTCAGAACGAAATACAGATTAAGGGACTCTGCCATTCTATTCAGAACGGAATACAGATTAATGAACTCTGCCATTCAGAACGGAATACAGATTAATGGACTCTACCATTCAGAACGAAATACAGATTAAGGGACTCTGCCATTCAGAACATGAAGACTAGTCCCAAACACTTTCCTCAAGGCGGGAACTGGTGGTGAATAACTATATAGAGTTTAATACATATTCCTTCCCTCACAAAATGTTCACATTAAACAATAACAAACTCCTGAACATATACAACGTGTTATATAAATCAAACTACAATATAAACACACATAATATTGCACTGATTCTTATCCAGATAACTATAGAATCCCCGAAGCTCTTACATACAAAAATATGCAACAAAATTAAAATAGAATTTGTACACGGAACATAATACGATCAAAGAGTTACAAAAAGAACATTCGTTGTATTTCAACAGATTCGGGCTCCGAAAATTAAAGGCTCCCAGGGTCGGATGCAGAAAATTAGAGGCGTTGGTTTGGTCCGCATACCAAAAAAAAGGGAATATTGTAATGTATAAATGATATAACGGATTCGGATATATGGAAAATTCGGATAAGTGGAAGTTTCGTCTTAAGTAGAGATGCGAGTAATTTGAGACGAACAGCTGATACGGGGTAAGGGGGGGGGGGGGGGTTGCCTGGGCGGGTGCAAGTCGCAACACTACGTCACAGGGACGATATTGACGTCGCAACACTACGTCACATAGACGTTATTGACGTCGCTACACTACGTAACAGGGACGATATTGACGTCGCTACAATACGTCACAGGGACGATATTGACGTCGCAACACTACGTCACAGGGACGTTATTGACGTCACAACACAACGTCACAGGGACGATATTGACGTCGCAACACTACGTCACAGGGACGTTATTGACGTCACAACACAACGTCACAGGGACGTTATTGACGTCGCTACACTACGTCACAGGGACGTTATTGACGTCGCTACAATACGTCACAGGGACGTTATTGACGTCGCTACAATGCGTCACAGAGACGATACTGACGTCGCAACACTACGTCACAGGGACGATATTGACGTCGCTATAATACGTCATAAGGACGATATTGACGTCGCAACACTACGTCACAGGGACGTTATTGACGTCACAACACAACGTCACAGGGACGTTATTGACGTCGCTACACTACGTCACAGGGACGTTATTGACGTCGCTACAATACGTCACAGGGACGTTATTGAAGTCGCTACAATGCGTCACAGAGACGATATTGACGTCGCAACACTACGGCACAGGGACGATATTGACGTCGCTATAATACGTCACAGGGACGATAATGACGTTGCAACACTACGTCACAGGGATGAGATTGACGTCGCTACAATACGTCACAGGGACGTTATTGAGGTCGCTACAATACGTCACAGACACGATATTGAGGTCGTTATAATACGTCACAGGGACGAAATTGACGTCGCTACAATACGTCACAGGGGACGATATTAACGTCGCTACAATACGTCACAGGGACGTCATTGACGTCCCAACACAACGTCACAGGGGCGATATTAACGTCGCTACAATACGTCACAGGGACGATATTGACGTCGCTACAATACGTCACAGGGACGTTATTGACGTCGCTACAATACGTCACAGGGACGACATTGACGTCGCTACAATACGTCACAGGGACGATATTGACGTCGCAACACTACGTCACAGGGGACGATACTGACGTCGCAACACTACGTCACAGAGACGATTTGGTCGACTAGACAAATATATCACCTATCATTTTTAGACAAATATATCACCTATCATTTTAATTAGGGCGTCAGATCAAAACCTTGCGTCATATCTGTTGCATCACCACCACTATTAATCTTATCCACGTAATCTGTTTTTTTGTTTGTTTTCTTTGTTTCTTCACACCTTGTCAGACGGAAAATAAAACACGTATTGAAATATTAATAAATAGGTTAACAGACAAAAAAATTACTAAACAAAACATTCCATTATTTACGGTCTTGAATTGAGGGGATTAAATTGAGTGTTGATTTTGACTCTGTCATTACTCTATGTCCCAGGATTTTTTTATCATTAAAATGCATAATATTTTTTTTCCATATACCAAAGACTGAAAATCAGTGTTTTCATCAGATTTAAGAACAATTTTGTTGATTTGTTGTATATTGTAATGAAAATACACGTATGATTATACCACCCAAACCGGCCGGAAACGTCGAAATATACAATAAACATTGTATTTTCCCCAATCAGCAAGGAAAATTTCTAAGCAGGACTCGAATTTACCATGTTTAAGATGGTGTCTGGGCTATAAGGGCGAGACTGCTGCCAGCTCCCTATACAGTGTTCACCCTAATGACAAGCACTGCTAGGCTAACAAGGAAATTACCCTTTCCTTCAGTCGTTCTAATTTACACTTGTAAGTTACAAAATGAGATGTAGTCTACAAATTATATTAACAGATCAATTTGTACAAATGTACAAACAGATTTAGCCAAATAACACCTAATTTACTTAACAGATACAAGATAAAACGTCGTAATTGCGATAGAAAGCTAGTTCAAAATTAATATAAAACCTAAAAAATAACCAATACCCACAAAAGCATGCACCAGTACATACAAAATAATAAATATATATAGAAGCGGGCCTAAAATTATATATATATAGAAGCAGCGCTTAAATTATTGAGTAATTATATGCTAAAACCGCAATAATTCTAACCAAAAATGATCAGCCTCACTCTGATTCCCCTTTATTTACCACTATCATCTTTTCCTATGTCCTTCCCTACCTTTGGGAGGGACATTTCTACTAGGAGAAATAGGACATTTCTATTAGGAGAAATAGGACATTTCTATTAGGAGAAATAGGACATTTCTATTAGGAGAAATAGGACATTTCTACTAGGAGAAATAGGACATTTCTATTAGGAGAAATAGGACATTTCTATTAGGAGAAATAGGATATTTCTATTAGGAGAAATAGGATATTTCTATTAGGAGAAATAGGACATTTCTATTAGGAGAAATATGACATTTCTATTAGGAGAAATAGGACATTTCTATTAGGAGAAATAGGACATTTCTATTAGGAGAAATAGGACATTTCTATTAGGAGAAATAGGACATTTCTATTAAGAGAAATATGACATTTCTTTAGAAATAGGACATTTCTATTAGGAGAAATAGGACATTTCTATTAGAAGAAATAGGACATTTCTTTAGTAATAGGACATTTCTATTAGAAGAAATAAGCGCGACCTATTTCTTCCCGCTTTCTGTGGTGACTGCATACTCAAGCTTCCCAACCCTCCTTCCCCAAAGCTGGCGCGCCCCGAGGCCCACCTATACAGGCCACGCGTATTATCCTCTCCCCGAGCACCTATACTGTCATACTGTCCCCGACAATATACGCCGCCGCCGCCCTCCAACGTATTATACCATTACATATAGAGTCCTCCTCAAGAGGTATAATATCCCGTACGGCTCACCTGTCCCTACCTAATGACCTCCATCCACAGCACCTGCCTGACCTTTATGCCAGCACCTGTTGACCCTCATTATGGCATTACGCCGCTCCTCTTGTGCTCCAGTGATGCAAGCTGCTTGGTCGACGGTGGGTGGGCAGGGAAGGAGAGAGACAGAGAGAGAGAAGGAGATTTTAACGAACGTAGGAAGGCCCGCAATCAAGGAAATAGAAGAGCATGGGAGGGTGTGCGAAGCGGGAAGTAGTGAAAGAAAGATGATAATTGATAGGGAGCGGGATGGAAAAGGACAGACTGCACTGAGGGAGGAATCAATGTGGCGGGAAAGAGATGGAGACAGGCACTTAGTGCGATGGAGGTCAGTTTTTGCTGCAAGTTTTTGCAAGTAATCTTAATGTTTCCGGAGCCAGACGCTGCGGTCCTGCTATACGGACGTTACTCGATGGTGCGAATTTGATACGGTTTGTCACGCTGGATCTTACCTTAATTACTATTCTCAATTTGATGTATATGTCCTTCACTGACTTAGTTTCGAACCGTTTATATCCTATCTGGAATAATTTAGATTTAAATAAATGTCGCTTATATCATGTAGACATTTAGAGTAATTATTTTCGAATTATGTATTTAAATTTCCCTAGATATTATCATAATTTTTACGTAATCACCATGTACCCCTGATAAGGGCTATCATAATAGGCGTTTTCCCCTCTACACAGACTATAGAGAGGAAATTTTAGTTAGTGTTATCTGCAAGCACCAGACAAGCTGTTCCAGTCAAGCTGTCACGGTGATATCCAAGCACTTGGACGCTCTCCATACAACGCACAGAAATTCATAACACAAAACATTTGAAGTCTTAATTCATCTTATTTATCGGGTGATATTTGTCTAGTCAAATAGCGCATTGCATTTTGACGTATGGGTGTGATACCCCGTTTTCTATTCGTGGGTCGTTCGTTATGTTAGGTTCGGGCAATTTAAATTTAGAACATCAGTTTAGTGACGGTGTAAGCGCTCGAGAGGACGGGCTGGATAGAAACATTTTTAGTCTGATTTACCCCGAGAGCCTAGCATTTTTTTCTTATTATTATTATTATTTTCTACCACAGATGTGGCCAGACATTTACAATGCTAACCAGCATATTTACATTTTCTTCTGTCCTCCATGGACAGGGTGAGAGATCTGTTAAGCATATAGTTCAGGGATTTATTGAACAATTGACCACAGAAGGTGATTGTAGTGCTTTTATAATGATAATCTAACCTACAAACATAAATACACAGATTTACGTCTGTCCTACATAAACAGTGTTCGAGGTGTCTTTTACATAGTGTCATTAATGTGCGTTTACAAAGGTGAAATGTAATTCTGACCAGCAAGTTGAAAAATTAACTCTCCAAAATTCATTCAATAAATTGTGAAAATTAACTTTAGAGAGTTAATTTTTAAATTTCCCTCGACAGTGAAGGGAAGTAAGAAATACTCCATAAGAAATATTGATAAGATTCGTGTTAGAATCATTAATCTTATCCTTTCGGTCATATTCATATATATATATATATATATGTCGTTTCTAGTAGCCAGAATGCACTTTTCAGCCTACTATGCAAGGCCCGATTTGCCTAATAAGCCAAGTTTTCCTGAAATAATATATTTTCTTTAATTTTTTTCTCATGAAATGATAAAGCTTCCCATTTCATTATGTATGAGGTCAATTTTTTTTTATTGGAGTTAAAATTAACGTAGATATATGACCGAACCTAACCAACCCTGCCTAACCTAACCTAACCTATCTTTATAGGTTAGGTTAGGTTAGGTAGCCGAAAAAGTTAGGTTAGGTTAGGTAGGTTAGGTAGTCGAAAAACAATTAATTCATGAAAACTTGGCTTATTAGGCAAATCGGGCCTTGCATAGTAGGCTGAGAAGTGCGTTCTGGCTACTAGGTACGACATATATATATATATATATATATATATATATATATATATATATATATATATATATATATATATATATATATATATATATATATATATATATATATGCGAACAAGCCTGAATGGTCCCCAGGACTATATGCGAATGACTATATCTGGGGTGTGAGTTTTCATATATATATATATATATATATATATATATATATATATATATATATATATATATATATATATATATATATATATATATATATATATATATATATATATTACTGAGGGGTCAATTTATCATCAGATTTGAGGCTTCAAATCCGTATATCCGGGAATCTTGTGTGCATGTGGAGTTCAATTACGGTTCCTTGAGGACTATAACACAAAATTCAACATTATTACACTACATAAGAGAACAATACGTATATATAATTAAGACTTTCAGTCAGTCTTGAAAGAGGTCGCAAGGGATATAATTATGTAATATGAGTCCATACATGTCAACAGGCTACATATCCCACGTTCACCAACCACCCTGTACACACACTAGACTACCAGACACGCTTGTTCCCTCGTCTGAAATGTTTCATTATATTAATTACTTCATTTTACTCCGTATCTCACGAGGGGTCAACGCATAACGACCGGGACTCTTCGCTAACTACCAGGTAACGAGGCCGTAAATATGTACCAACAATAACCAGCAGCTAAAAGATGTCGGGACAAACCGCCTCCTCATATTAGAAGATGAAAAAAAATATTATTAAATCCTGCCTGAAATAGTATTAACAATACTTGTATAGACCTAAAATTTAAATATATATTGTATAACGAATTGATATTTTGTATATCAAAATACAGCAGCTGTGCCCCCCTACATCAGCTGTGTCCCCCTACAACAGCTACTTCTCCAGCAACTACAGCAGCTGTGTCCCTCCTACAACAGCTACTTCACCAGCAACTACAGCAGCTGTGTCCCTCCTACAACAGCTACTTCACCAGCAACTACAGCAGCTGTGTCTCCCTACAACAGCTACTTCACCAAAAACTACAACAGCTGTGTCTCCCCTACAACAGCTACTTCACCACCAACTACAGCAGCTGTGTCTCCCCTACAACAGTTACTTCACCACTAACTACAGCAGCTGTGTCTCCCTACAATAGCTACTTCACCAGCAACTACAGCAGCTGTGTCTTCCCGACAACAGCTACTTCTACAGCAGCTGTGTCTCCCTACAACAGCTACTTCTTCTACAACTATTTCAACAAGTTCTACTAGTAAAAGTTAAACCGGTAAACATCGCTAGATAAATAAATAAACCGGCAAGCATCGTCAAGGCTTGGTTAGGCTTGCAGGTTATAAAATCAGTAGCCGCACCTTCAAAATTAAATCGATATAATCAAAATAATCTTGGTTAGGTCAATAGGTTTTAAAATCCGTTGAGGAACTTTCTTACTCACGAAGTTACCTGAGAGCTTATCTGGATCAGACGGCTTCACACACTGTCATAAAGCTGCATTTGTATAATGAGATTCTAAGTGAATATTTCCAACTGAGGGAAGCAATACCTCAGGAAATATTCGCTCTCCGTGATTATTTGCGTTACCTTTCTGGGGAACATACAAGGTTAGCTTTCTGGGGAAATATCCAAGATTACTTTTCTGGGGGAAATTATCAACGTTAGTTTTCTGAGTAGTCACAATAACGGGGCTGAAAATTAAACACCCAACCTACACATCTAAAAAAAATAAAGGAAATGACGATGTTTCGGTCCGTCCTGGACCGATGTTATGTATGTATGTATGTATGTATGTATGTATGTATGTATGTATGTATGTATGTATGTATGTATGTATGTATGTATGTATGTATGTATGTATGTACTTAAATTCAACACACCTAACCAGAGATTATATTACAGCTTTTGTATATTCGTATTGCCTCCAAATAACTTTACATAAGCCTAGCTAGATTTGCATATTGTACTATATCTTAATCACAAATTTCCCCAATAACAAAAATCATCAGCAGAATATAAAATAATGTAGAACACTTTCATATTTAAGCAAAGCAATAGCCTAGCCCAGGTGTGGAGAACAGTTTTGAGAGCGTGAACCCAACTAAGCAGTAATCTTCTAAAAATGATCTCTGGTGCCCATGGGAATACTATGCTACACATTATAATTTATTATTATTATTTTTGTATTTGAATTTTACCATTTTTATAGAGAAAGAGAACAAAATGCTTGAGAACATTCTTGAAGAAGTCTGTTTAGGCAGCTGAGAACTCTTCTGAATGGTTTTCAATGGTACAACTTTAGGAATTATTAATAACTAGTACTTCCCATGTAAAATTAATGAAATGGTAACAATATTAATGAACTTTTTGAAGAAAAGGGAGTCCTTTTGTTTATTTACGAGAAAATTTTGTTTTACTATTAAGAAAAATATGACAAAGAGAGATTGAAATAAATAAAAGCTTTTCAAAAAGCCTGTTAAAAATGAGTAATATTAATATTTTAAAAAGACAACTGAAAAATTATATAAAAAAATAAATTTAAATAAAATAATAAAATACAAATAAAATTTATAATATAATTTTACCTTATAATCAACAAGATATGTGAGGGTGAGCGTTTATGCTTTGGTTCGCATTAGAAAACAAAAAGAAAGTAAAATTAAGGAAGAAAGGTTATTTTGCTCTTAATTCAATTTCTTTCTTTATTATGCACCCCATACCCATCCCGTGGACGGTGGTGTAAAGGGTTACAGAGGCACAGTATTGGTTCAGGAACTGAACCCTCTAGTTCGTTTAGCTAAGCAAATAGCAATCTTTTGACGCTAGTTACACAATTAATAATGTTATATACACTCGTACACATGCACATGCATACATGTACATAAATATATATACATATACTTATATACATACACATACATATACAATCACCAACAAAAATACACACATCAATAACCTTTTGTATCACAAGTGATTCAATAAGAGGCTCACAACAGTCACTATACAAGGCACTTTACATCTATGGTGAGTCACACAGTTACTAGTCATGCTCCACACCCGCCCAACTGGACCCAACAGCAGCTTTACAGTCATGTGCAGGCTGCACCTACAGTAAGCAAATTAGTGAGACTTTTGTTGCTGCACCAACGATGATATATCTTATATCAGCCTTGTATTTGGCTGTTTGAGAGCTAGGCATGCATCAGTAGTCTACGCCTATAAATAAACTTGACAAAGTTCATCACTGAAAAACAATGATTCGCCTGAATATGTCGACGAAAATACTGTTAATACTGCCAATGCGAGATCTTTCAGGAAGTCAGAAGTTTCAGGAATGAAATTCCAGAGTTTCATTACTTCATTTTCTGCAATTTTCTTCGTTACTCCATTCCCTAAAAGATCATTTTCAATACGTTTTAGTTCAGCTCCTCAAGTCAATGAATGATTACCTTCAAACTGAGCTGCTTTGTACAGCAATCAATTGCATCTAAAAAATTATCGAAATAAATCTACTGCATCATTTCCAATTTTAGTTTATATTCTGTTGCAATGTCTGCACACTATGATTATTGACGTTTCTTAAGGTGATCTGAATCTAGTAAATCTTAAAAAACTGATAAGTGAAGTTGAAAATTGCTTTTGATGACTCTGAATGTGTATTTTCCCCTCAATTTCATTATTTTTTTAGGTTCAGTGATAATTGAAATTGTCACAGTCGACATCAGGTTTTATAATGTTCTGTTTGGTATCAAAGACTTTTATGTCCTCAGGGAAATAATGCCCCCCCCCCTCAGGTAAATTCAGGTAAATAACATCTAGAGTTTTGCCAGTTTCCTGTAATTTGTTGCTGAATTCATTTGAATCTGAGGAGAAATACAAATCCACACGTCATATAAATCTTGATAAGAAAAATTTACATTTTCCAAATTAGACGAAATTCATCCAAACACTCAACAAATCGTTTAATGACAGAACCTCTACTAAGCCTGACCTGACAGTTGGCCTGTTAGCTGAGTGGACAGCGCTCGGGATTTCAACCTCCGGATTCGATCCCCGGCGGAGACGGAAACAAATGGGCAGTTTCTTTCACCCTGATGCCCCTGTTCACCTAGCAGTAAATAGGTACCTGGGAGTTAGACAGCTGCTACGGGCTGCTTCCTGATGGTGTGTAACAAAATAGGAGGCCTGATCGAGGACCGAGCCGCGGAGACGCTAAGCCCCGAAATCATCTCAAGATAACCTCAAGATAACCAAGATAAGCTAATATACACATTAGCGCTGGAAACCCTTGAGAGGGACTTACCGGTACTTCATGGTATCTTGGTACAGTTACCAAGTAGCGCAAGCAATAAACGTGGATAATAACTGAAGTGTTATTATTCAAGTTTTTTGTGGTTAGCAACTTATATGACCGGGGCGTGGATCTCGCTTCATGCAGGTCGGCGTTCAATCCCCGACCGTCCACAAGTGGTTGGGCATCATTCCTTTCCCCCCACCCCCTGCCCCATCCCAAATCCTTATCCTGACCCCTTCCCAGTGCTATATAGTCGTAATGGCTTGGCGCTTTCTCCTGATAGTTCGTTGACAAGACGAACTCCAGTTCTCCAGTATTTACCTTCACCACTAGAAGGTGAAGGGACGACGACGTTTCGGTCCGTCCTGGACCATTCTCAAGTCGATTGTGGTCCTCGAGAATAGTCCAGGACGGACCGAAACGTCGTCGTCCCTTCACCTTTTAGTGTGTGGTCTTGTCAACATTCTTTAGCCACGTTATTGTGACTCATCGCCTGCATCCTGAGAGTTCCCTTCCCTTCCCTTCTGTGCTAAAGCGGCACCCCAGGAGGAGGCCTAAAGTCTCAATTACTTATCATTTGTGTATCTTTGAGATCCTTTCTTATTGTGGATGTTCAGTTGCTCAGTGGTTAGAGCAGCAGGCCACCACTCTGGTGGTCTTTAAGTTTAAGGCTCCTTATTGTGGTCTTAAGGTTTAAGGCCTTCACTCCTATGGACCGAGTGAATAATATGATAACTTACATGCCAGCAAAATTTGCTCGCATGAAATAGGTTTGCAATCCCTGGCCTGGCCTGTTAATTTTTGCATATGGCTTACTATCATTATTTAATTTCCCCTCACAGCTGTAGACAAAATATTAAATGTGCTGAAGACATCTCACCTCGACAACGTCTTTAATTAATCACCAATTCTCCAGTATGCAAATTACCAGGGATTATTTCCATTGCCATTATCACTATCCTAGTCCACAACTAGCCCACATTTTGTAAATGCGAGCTTGTTAAAATACCGAGTAAATTACTGAGTAAACTTCCTAGTACGTTACTGAGTAAACTACCAAGTAAACTACTAAGTAAACTACAGAGTAAACCCTTAAAAAACAAGACAGCGTAGCCTAAGCAAACGTAACTATTCCTAAGCCTTAAAAGGCACAATCCAGGGCTCAATATAATCCAGGTGGCTAGTATTTATTGGCTTTATATACATACAAGGTATATACATACAAGTATAAAGTGTAGTGTATATAATAATACATACACACATACATGTACATATATAGTACAGTGTATATATACAAGTATACACCGTAATAATTTGTTAAGCATTATTATTATTATTATTATTATTATTATTATTATTATTATTATTATTATTATTATTATTATTATTATTATTATTATTACCCTTAAACTTACCAATTAAAACTTACCAGTTAATCTTGAAGAATATTAAGTTAGCAATTTAAGTACTTGGTTGAACAAATAACTTTCAAGTTCCTTTCCTTCATCCTATCCTAACCTAACCTGACCTGATCTGACTTAGCATAGCATAGCATAACCTGACCTGACATGACCTGGCCTGGCCTGACCTAACCTAACCAGTCCTAACCTAACCTTTCTTTCCCTTCACACTAACTTCTTATCCTCATATCCCTTCCAAGTAATGGCTTAATTGGCGTTTCCTCCTGCCAATTAGCTTCACACTGCAACATATTAAAGTGGCTCCTGTAAACTAGCGTAGTGACTGTAGGAAAAAATGGTTCATGTACTTACCCAAGTTACGATAATCTTCCATGTTCCTTTTTTTTTCCTCCAAGCCAACGCCGTAATGGATTGCTCCTGGTCACAAAATATGCACAACACTATGTATATAAAGCACACTAAATTCAGAATATAATTCTTCGTGAAATAATAGATTTTATCGTTTTTTAAACTGTACATGAAAGTCGCAAATAAACATTGGCGTAGATGTCTCTTTTAAAACATCATTCAATCACTATCAACGTCAGATAAATTCGTGTAATCTATTGTAATCAATTCTGTGTTCGGTTATTTTCTATTTGGTGTAGTTTTTATTATGGTATTCGGGGGTTAAACACATTTAAATCACAGATATTAAGAACACATGTCGGCCTCACGTGAAGACAACAGCGGGAATGACGGAAGGAAATAAAGCTCAGTCGCTAGCCGTCAGCGGGTGACAAGGAAGTGAAGGGCTACTAAGGTCCTTTCTATAGGTTTATGGACCAATTAGTAAGTATACTTTAGTCCTGGACCTAGTCTCGGACTTAAGTAAACTCTGAAGCGTGGTATACATCTCTCGGTGTATACATATTTTTAGCCCCAAAACTCTGAAATAGAAACGAGTCTACACTGTTGACATGCAATAAATCAAATTAATGCCTTTTGACATAACACATAAAGTGCTTTTTCTCGATTTTTGCTTCCATAGTTTGTGTTTTATATACTTCAATCATGAATATAGTTCTTTTATCATTTTAAATTGCTAAAAATAAATTGTTTTAGCCAATACTTGTACAACACTATAGTCCTGAGCACCATTCCTGGAGTCGTGTGCCACAGGGCTCGGGGCAAAATGTTTATCTATTTCACAGTGTTTTTGGACATTAAATTAATATATACAAGACTGGTTTTCCCTTTATGGAATGTGATATACATTTATTTCGAACTGGTGAACAGTTGTGAGGTCCCAGAGTGGCCAAAGCCGTCAGAAAATGGCGAGAAACAGAGACGCAAGTCAAGGTTTTGGCCATTTGGATTTCATTCATCTCAGGTTAGTAATTAAACTTAATTATTCAAGATTTCCTAGTCGTCAATAACCTGAAATGGCCCCCCAAAAAAGTACCTTAGTAGCCTTCGTGGTCACCTGTGACAGGTCTAGGGTGTGGGAAAGGAACTATCAGGGGGAAAGCGCCAAGCCATTTCGACTTATGTAGCACTGGGAAGGGGTCAGGATAAGGATTTGGGATGGGACGGGGGAAAGGAATGGTGCCCAATCACTTGTGGACGGTCGGGGATTGAACCCTGACCTGCATGAAGCGGAAGACCGTTGCTCTACCGTCCAGCCCAAGTGGTTGGGTCTAATGACAATATATTCCTGTTAAACTGTATCCTGTGCTTGTATTTAGGGTGTTCCCTCTTACCTACACCAAAGGGAAGAGAATAATATAAGTATTGTTCATCTGTTAATCCTTTGTTCAGCAGCAAACACATATTCCCAGCTCCAAATATCAAGGCATGGGCAGAATTAGTATTTTTCGTTAACATTCATTGAAGAACAGGTTTTTTTTTATCTTTATTTAAAAAAAAATACAATATAAATTACATATACATAAGTGTTACAAGGCAATTATACATTACAATTCTTAGTGAACAAGTGTTTCAGTAGTACAGAACAAGATCTTTAAAAAAACTGAATGTTATACTTATTTACCTATAAATGATTTACAAAAATTGGAGAATAAATTTACATTAAAATAAATGTAATAAAATTATTACATTTATATATATTTTATATAATTCTCAGTAAATAAATTTTCCATATCATCACCGAGCATAGTTCAATTGTTCTGAAACCATTTTTTTTTTAATTTATCAACATTTTGTAGATTTCTGTAATGTCAGTTATGCAAAAGGCCTACCCTAATACTCAAATATTTAATAATGCTTTGGTCCCTAGAAACATCTTATCTTTGTTGAAGAGTGTATTTTTGGCAACAATTGTAGTTTAGCATTTAGTCTTATCAATGGCATATCACTACATAATTTGTACAAAAATAATAAGCATATTCTGCACAAATATGCAATGAGCTTATTATATATTTGGTCCTTAGGCTGTGCATGCAAACTTATAATTAATGAAAATTATTTCTAATATTAGAACCTATAATTAATGAAGATTATGTCTTACATTATAACCTATAATTAATGAAGATTATGTCTTACATTATAACCTATAATTAATGAAGATTATGTCTTACATTATAACCTATAATTAATGAAGATTATGTCTTATATTATAACCTATAATTAATGAAGATTATGTCTTACATTATAACCTATAATTAATGAAGATTATGTCTTACATTATAACCTATAATTAATGAAGATTATGTCTTACATTATAACCTATAATTAATGAAGATTATGTCTTATATTATAACCTATAATTAATGAAGATTATGTCTTACATTATAACCTATAATTAATGAAGATTATGTCTTACATTATAACCTATAATTAATGAAGAATATTTCTAAGATTGGGACCTATGGAGGTTTTAATTTGATCAAAAATGTTTGAAAAACCCGTTTTACATATTGTGATTATTAACTGTATAAATCTGTAGGTTAAGAACAGTATATCAGTGACCGTTAATCTTTAAAAGCTCAATTAAAAGCTTTTCCTGTACGTTAACTGATTCTTATTTTTGTATTTATTAAATTATATACAGTACAATGTTATACGTATATTATTTACAAATGAAACATTACATTATGCTGTATATAGTTAACAGAATTTTCCATAAAACAATGTTTCATATCATCTGATAGAACAGTAAATGTCAAATTTTATACCTCATCTTATCTTAAGAAAACTATCACAAAGTGTCTATTGAATAATCCTCTTTCCTACTATCCATAAACAAATTAATCAGAAAGTGCCATTTTCATGCATTTTACTTTATTATTAAACGTTATATACCTCATTAAATTCACTGGACCACATAATGCTAATATAGTGTCTATAATAACATTTTCTCGCACAAATAAAATATAAAATATAAAAATATAATATAAAAATAAAATATGTGTATAATGGTCACACCTGTTGTTGTCCCTACTACTTTATATCATCAATCAATCATTTGTGGGGAGGGTCTCATGAATATATCTACACAATATTTCACGTTGTTTTGCAGCAGTAAATTTAACATGAAGGTTTGCCCATATTGCTTACCAGTTAAAAAGTGGGTATGCCTCCTCTACTTTAGGTACTGTTCTTTGAAACAAGATGTTATACACTTGAGTGCTGGGCATCAAAAAAAATCTTTCACCATTACAAACCTACAAACCTGCCTGAGAACGTGGATTGGAAAGATTTTCGTTAATTTAATTGGTTGCTACCTTGACAAGACCACACACTAGAAGGTGAAGGGACGACGACGTTTTGGTCCGTCCTGGACCATTCTCCAGGACCACAATCGACTTGAGAATGGTCCAGGACGGACCGAAACGTCGTCGTCCCTTCACTTTCTAGTGTGTGGTCTAGTCAACTTACTTTAGCCACGTTATTGTGACTCATCGCCTGCATATGGTTGCTACCTGCTCTAGCAGAAACTTAACATGGCATATCTTACCGCACATTACGTCATATAAAAATATGTCAACCCAGTTGTAAACAAAGGGTTAAATGCGTAACAGTTCCGTGAAAGCTAATTCATTCTTTACATTGTTGAAATCTGAGGCATGTAAAGTTTGTTTATACAGTGCGTTGTATATTACAGGGACAAACTCTACAACGCGCGCTTTTTACTGAAATGACATAGAAGAACTTGCAGTTGGTACATTAATGCTAGAATCGTAACTAGAACTGTTCAAGCAGAGTAGTGATATTAAATTTGTATCTGTTGCCAAATAGCACATATTATGTGCCTATTCCAACGTTTCAACAATATTTAGGTTATTAAAGGTGAAGGAAAGATCCAATATATGTGTAAGTGTATTAATTAAAAACCAAATTTTTAGATTTAAACTAAATCCTTTCATAAGGTACTGCATATAATGTTCTGAGAACATTGTATACAATACAATGTTCTAGAACACTGTATACAGCACAATGTTCTAGAACACTATACAGCACAATGTTATAGAACACTGCATGTAGTACCTTGAGAAAGTATTACTTCCGAAGATTAGTAGGCTACTTCCGAAAAGTAGTTTTTTAATCCATATATATATATATATATATATATATATTGGGTCTTCCCTTCGCCTTCATTTAAGCACTACGGCACTGTAAATAAGTGTCTCCATTTAGGTTATTAATAAAGTCAGTTTTCAGATGATTTCGAAGCACATCTTCCACAATTATGTGCACATAATCCCTCCATGCAGCCCGTCCTCCTAAGGTTTCCCAACGTCAAGAAAACGGTAATAGTTCTTATTTCCGAAGAAGAGTTCTATAAAGATTAAGTTTGATTCTTTTTAATAATTTTGTAGCATATTGACTGCAAATTGCCGCTACCATCTTAGCTCTTTGGGGCTTCATTTTTACCGTGATAACAACGGTCGCTGCTGTGAACAATAGATGCATCAATTATTTTGTCCATTCCATGTAAATAATTAACCAAAAGTTTATCTCATCATAAATAGGGCTATTGTTACTAGCCACAGGATGTAGCCTACTACATACACCGACCCGTGATTATTTGTATCTATATTACAGTTGTTGAAAATAACAAATAGTTAGCGATTATTGGTCACGTTTAAGTCTTTTGAAAATATGTAGAAATAATATTATTGCTACGATTTGACATAACTGAGAAAAATAATAAAAGTAACTAACTTGAGAACAGCTAGAAAAATAAATGTGTAACTGTTTCTTGTGGATGAGGCTACTTTAAATATTATCATCACTATGCCCCTGGACCAACCGCTGCACGTGGCAGTGAGTCTGCGGCTTGTTATTCTATTGTATCGCCTCAGGACACATGATTTGATTATAAATCTTCGTGCGGGAGTGTTTAGGCTTCACTAATGTTGTGAATGATGATGCCAGTAAGAAAGCTTCACTATTGATGCCAGTAAGAAAGCTTCACTATTGATGCCAGTAAGAAAGCTTCACTATTGATGCCAGTAAGAAAGCTTCACTATTGATGCCAGTAAGAAAGCTTCACTATTGATGCCAGTAAGAAAGCTTCACTATTGATGCCAGTAAGAAAGCTTCACTATTGATGCCAGTAAGAAAGCTTCACTATTGATGCCAGTAAGAAAGCTTCACTATTGATGCCAGTAAGAAAGCTTCACTATTGATGCCAGTAAGAAAGCTTCACTATTGATGCCAGTAAGAAAGCTTCACTATTGATGCCAGTAAGAAAGCTTCACTATTGATGCCAGTAAGAAAGCTTCACTATTGATGCCAGTAAGAAAGAGAATGTAAGGGAGAAAGAGAGTGTGTTTAATTACGTAAGTGTAGTTACAGGATGAGAATATTTGAAATTACAGAAATTTCACAGAAATAAAAACTCATCCTATAATAGAAATTACAGGATAAGTTATAATTCTTCGGCAGCTTTTATTAGTTAGCTTAAAGCTATGAGGCTACTCTTGTTCTTGAAGTTCCATGTTTCAAGAATTCTTTGTTAATGTTGTCGATTCCTGTTAGGATTTTGTACGTAATGATCACATCGCCTGTTCTGTCTTATAGTTTTGGCATATTTAACAACTCTTTTTTTTTATCTTTATTTAAGAAAATACAATATAAATGACATATACATAAGTTTTACAAGGCAATTATACATTACAATTCTTAGTGAATATTTAACAACTCTGACCTCTCTTCGTAGCTCATGTTTTTCAGTCCTGGAAGCAATTTAGTTGCATGTCATTGTACCTTTTCGAGTTTGTTGATATGCTTCTTGAGATATAGGCACAATACAACCGCTGTATATTCCATTTTTCGTTTCACAAAGGTTGTGATTAATTTTTGTAATATTTCGCCATTCGTGTATTTTAACGCGATTCTAAAGGTAGAAAGCATAGCATAGGCTACTGGCACAGTGTTCTTTATGTGGTCCTCAGGTGACAGTTTTGTTTCCAGAACTTATCCTAGATCTTTCTTTATCAGAATTCTTTAAACCCTTTTCCTGTTATCTCCTATTTCACATTTCATAAGGTGGCATTTATTCACACTAAATTCCATTTTGCAAGTGTTGCTCCATACACTTATTTTGTCCCGGTCATCTTGAAGAGCATAATAATCATCTGAGGCTTTTATCTTCCGTAGTAACTTAGCATCATCAGCAAACATGTTTATATAAATCTGTATTCATCCTGGTAGATCGTTCATGTAGACGATGAACATCACTAGTGCAAGAACTAAACCCTTTCGCATCCCAATAGTAACATTTCTCAAGTCTGATACATTGCCTCTGATCACCGGCCTCATTTTTCTATCCCTCGGAAAAATGTTCGTCTGTGTGTGTGTGTGTGTGTGTGTGTGTGTGTGTGTGTGTGTGTGTAATTACCTAAGTGTAATTACCTAAGTGTAGTTACAGGATGAGAGCTACGCTCGTGGTGTCCCGTCTTCCCAGCACTCTTTGTCATATAACGCTTTGAAACTACTGACGGTCTTGGCCTCCACCACCTTCTCACTTAACTTGTTCCAACCGTCTACCACTCTATTTGCGAAGGTGAATTTTCTTATATTTCTTCGGCATCTGTGTTTAGCTAGTTTAAATCTATGACCTCTTGTTCTTGAAGTTCCAGGTCTCAGGAAGTCTTCCCTGTCGATTTTGTCAATTCCTGTTACTATTTTGTATGTAGTGATCATATCACCTCTTTTTCTTCTGTCTTCTAGTTTTGGCATATTTAATGCTTCTAACCTCTCCTCGTAGCTCTTGCCCTTCAGTTCTGGGAGCCACTTAGTAGCATGTCTTTGCACCTTTTCCAGTTTGTTGATGTGCTTCTTAAGATATGGGCACCACACAACAGCTGCATATTCTAGCTTTGGCCTAACAAAAGTCATGAACAATTTCTTTAGTATATCGCCATCCATGTATTTAAATGCAATTCTGAAGTTAGAAAGCATAGCATAGGCTCCTTGCACAATATTCTTTATGTGGTCCTCAGGTGATAGTTTTCTATCTAGAACCACTCCTAGATCTCTTTCTTTATCAGAATTCTTTAAAGATTTCTCACATAATATATAGGTTGTGTGGGGTCTATGTTCTCCTATTCCACATTCCATAACATGACATTTATTAACATTAAATTCCATTTGCCAAGTGGTGCTCCATATACTTATTTTGTCCAGGTCTTTTTGAAGGGCATGACAGTCATCTAAATTTCTTATCCTTCCTATTATCTTAGCATCATCAGCAAACATGTTCATATAATTCTGTATACCAACTGGTAGATCATTTATGTACACAATAAACATCACTGGTGCAAGAACTGAACCCTGTGGTACTCCACTTGTGACATTTCTCCATTCTGATACATTGCCTCTGATTACTGCCCTCATTTTTCTATCAGTCAGAAAATTTTTCATCCATGATAGAAGCTTACCTGTCACCCCTCCAATATTTTCCAGTTTCCAGAACAACCTCTTATGTGGAACTCTGTCGAAAGCCTTTTTTAGGTCCAGATAGATGCAGTCAACCCAACCATCTCTTTCCTGTAATATCTCTGTGGCTCGATCATAGAAACTGAGTAAATTCGATACACAGGATCTTCCAGATCGAAAACCATACTGTCTGTCTGATATTATATCATTTCTCTCTAGGTGTTCTACCCATTTAGTTTTGATTAGTTTTTCCAATACTTTCACTATTACACTTGTCAATGATACAGGTCTATAATTGAGGGGGTCTTCCCTGCTGCCACTTTTGTAGATTGGAACTATGTTAGCCTGTTTCCACCCGTCTGCTACGATTCCTGTACACAGGGATGCCTGAAAGATCAGGTGAAGTGGAATGCTGAGCTCAGATGCACATTCTCTGAGAACCCATGGTGAAACGCCATCTGGGCCAGCTGCTTTGTTCTTACCGAGCTCCTTGAGCATTTTTTCCACTTCGTCTCTAGACACCTCTATGTGTTCTATGTTGTTCTCTGGAATTCTTATTGTATCTGGTTCCCTAAAGATTTCATTTTGTACAAACACACTTTGGAACTTTTCGTTTAGTGTTTCACACATTTCCTTTTCATCTTCCGTGAATCTATTTCCCATTTTCAACCTCTGAATATTATCCTTTACCTGCAATTTGTTGTTTATGAATTTATAGAATAGACCTGGTTCTGTTTTACATTTGTCCGCAATCCCTTTTTCAAAATTTCTTTCTGCTTCTCTCCTCACTGCCGTGTAGTTGTTTCTCGCATCTTTGTATCGCTGGTATGTTTGGGGGTTCGGCCTCTTCCTGTATTGATTCCATTTTTGTGTCTTTCGGTCTCTAGCCCTCTCGCAATTTCTATTGAACCAATCCTGTTTCCTAGTTCTGCATCTCTGTTTTGGTATAAATTTTTTTGTGCCTTTATCATATATTTCACAAAACTTGCCATACATCTCATTCACTTCCTTGCCTAGCATCAAGTCTGTCCAATTATACTCACTAAAAAAATTTCTAAGGTCACCATAATGTCCTCTCCTGAAGTCTGGTTTTTCAACTGCTTCAACCTCCTTATTTTCTTCCAGCTTATAACGCATTGCATACTTTATTCCCAAAAAGACATGGTCACTTTTACCCAAGGGAGGAAGGTACTGAATGTCAAATATCTCTTCCTCCTTCCTGGTAAATATCAAATCTAGCATGGAGGGAACGTCCCCTTCCCTCATCCTCGTAGCTTGTTTAACATGTTGATACAAGAATGTTTCCAGGATGAGGTCTACAAATTTACAGGTCCAAAAATCTTCTGTTTTAGCTTCATATGCTTCCCAGTCTATGGATTTCAAGTTGAAGTCACCGACTATCAACAGTCGTGATCTATCGTTATCCGCTCTCGCTATAATCTCTCTCATTATTGTTATAAGACCTTCACGTTTACTATCTAGCTCCTCCTTTGACCATGTGCTGCTTGACGGTGGACTATATGCATTTATCATCATTAGTTTATCATCCTCATAGCAGATCTCTAGTGCTATTATGTCAACTTCTTGTGGATTGGCAGTCATTATTTCCTTCACCTTTAGGTGTTCTTTTACCAGCACAGCAACGCCACCGCCTTTCCTAATTTTTCTGTCCCGTCTCCAAATTGAGTAGCCCCTTGGGAATATGACCTCATTTAAAATTACATCTTCAAGTTTTGTCTCCGTGAGTGCAACAATGTCTGGTGTCTGCAGCTGTATTACATCACTTAACTCCAGTATCTTCGATCTCACTCCATCTATGTTGGTGTATGCAATCTTCAGGAACTTGTTCCCCCTCTCCTTATTCTTCACTCCCCCTCTCTCTATTGATTTTGTTGGTTTGCCTTTATGTACCACTTTACTGGTTTGCCTACCCCTATCACTTTGTAGAAAAAAGAATTTATTTCTTCTTCATTCCTGCTCTCATTTAAATGTTTTGCCTCGGCGAGGTTCAGTTTCAGCTTCTCTCTATCTTCTTTTGAAAGATCTCGTCTTAATGACCACCCTTTCCCATCCTCATCCCTTTGCAATTTTCTAGCATTCCTTAGTACTTCTTCCATCTGTTTGGCACCGTTTAGGGTGATCCTCAAAGGTCGATCTTTCCCTTTTACGTACCTGCCTATTCTCCTGTAGTCGCACACATTCTCTCTGTTTGTAAGACCCTCCACGAGGCCAACAATTTTATCTACTACTTTAGCTTCTTCTACAGCTCTTTCTGACCTAGATGTTATCGCCTTTTCTTTGCAGCCAAAAATGATCAGGGACTTACTCCGATCAACTGTGTTTTGCACCAACTTCGGGTTAGATGCCAATTCTTTCCTCACTTCCAGCCTAATGTTTGTTTTATCTTGGTTGCTGCAGTGTTTGACTTCCTTTACTGCTTCTTCTATTTTTTCCTTCTCCTTGGCCACTTGTGCATAAGTGAGTTGCATATCTTTCTTGCACTGTTCTATTCCCTGTGTAACTTCCTCCATCTGTGCTGACAAAAGCTGTTTCTCCTGTTGAATTTCCTTGCCTAACCTATTGTAGTCATTTATGTTTAAATTTACTTTAACTTCTTCCAAAGCTATTTTTAAGAGTTTATTTTCTTCTTCCATGGCTTTGCAATTTGTTTCCAATTGATTCTTATCCTTGCGCAAGTCTTTCACTAAACCCTCAAGACATAAAACTTTGCTATTCAAATGGTCATTACTTTCTTTCAATTTACTAATTATTTCTACATGAGAGTTCACTATAGTATCTAAATTTACCAACTTGTTATGTAGACTGCTAATATCAATGCTTTCTTCATTGAATCCCTCAAAATCAAAATCCCTCAAAATGTGTGTGTGTGTGTGTGTGTGTGTGTGTGTGTGTGTGTGTGTGTGTGTGTGTGTGTGTGTGTGTGTGTGTGTGTGTACTCACCTAATTGTACTCACCTTATTGTGCTTGCGGGGGTTGAGCTTTGGCTCTTTGGTCCCGCCTCTCAACTGTCAATCAACTGGTGTACAGATTCCTGAGCCTACTGGGCTCTATCATATCTACATTTGAAACTGTGTATGGAGTCAGCCTCCACCACATCACTTCCTAGTGCATTCCATTTATTAACTACTCTGACACTGAAAAAATTCTTTCTAACGTCTCTGTCTCTGTGTGTGTGTGCCTGTGCGTGCATGCGTGCGTGCGCTCCCGCACCCCCCTCCCCCCCACCTTCATTGTCGTTATCATGGTAGATTCAGATAGAAACCTGATGTGTAATTAAACCTCGCTCAGCAGAACAGGAATTAAATGTATTCAATGTTTTATACATTATGAAAGTATGGATATATTATTGATACAATATACATTACTTGATCTCTAAGTATCTATATTGTCATGTTATACCTCAAATTAATATTATATCGCATTCACTTTTAAGAAACTGCTGTGAGAAACGGAGAATTGTTCAAGTTCAAGTAAGTTTATTGAGATAATAACATACATCCCAAATGGATAGAGCAGTTTTTTGTACTTCAACCTTCCTTGAGAACAGTTAATCGCTAGACTTGGATCACGTACGTAATTACCTAGGTGTAGTTACAGAATAAGAGGTGCGCTCGTGGTATCCCGTCTTCCCAGTACTCTTTGTCATGTGACGCTTTGAAAGTACTGACGGGTCTGGCATCCACCACCTTGTCACTTAACTTGCCCCAACCTAACTCTGCAAAAGTGAACTCTCTAATACTTTTTGGCACCATTGTTTCCTTAGCTTGTATCTATGATCTCTTGTTCTTGAAGTTGTACTTTTCAAGAATTCTTCTTCGTAAATTTTGTCGATTCCTGTTATTATTTTGTATGTCGTGATCATATCACCTCTTTGCATCATACCTGCCTCATACATGCGACAAGGCAATATTAATTGACGTTCATATTAAAGTGGTTCATATAGTAAGACGTGGAGTGGAGGAAGTACCCAAGACAGCATCGTTGTCCTGCAGGTGGTAGTAATGCCCACTGGACCTTTCCTTCACCTGCCTGCATAACGGCACCAAATTGAACAGGGTACGAGTAATAACGGATATTAAACCCTCGCCCTGTTATAGGTTGTTCATGATGAAATAAGACAAGTAGGAGCAAATGACGGGTATTGTCAGTAATTATGCTGATTCTCACGACAAACCCCACCGTACACATCAAGGTAAATTATCACTGCAAGACACACGTGGTATGGGCAGCAAAAACGTCTGTGTGGTACATAGCATAAAAAGTTAACCCTCTGACCCACATTAATTCATATAGTGCACCTTGTGATTGTATCACAAAAGAGAGGGAAGCTGCTCCCCTTGACGGTGGCTGAAAAACTCTTACTGGGAAGATAAGTAACAGTTTCGTTTCGCAAGTACTCCTAATTTCTTTACTCGGGAATATATATATATATATATATATATATATATATATATATATATATATATATATATATATATATATATATATATATATATATATATACTGTGGCTCTGCTGTTACCTATATATATATACTGTGGCTCTGCTGTTACCTCTCTTTGTAATGAAGGTGCGTAGTAAGAGGGGGAAAAAGAGGGTGATGGTTCAAGCCAGAAACAAGGAGAGGTGGAGGGACCAGGCTATTAGTCTGGAGTGTTGAAACAATTGGCCCGGAGGGCAAAGTAGTCTACCATCTGCGGCAGGACCAAGTATTAATGGGCACATGGTAGGGGGGAGTGTCGTGGCGGATAGTTTTCCTCAGCAATTTGGGTTTTATTATTGAAAATATGCACATGATTGTTTAGATATTATGTGAGTGCAGACAGGAATGATAATGCGATTTTTATGGAGCGATAGGTAGCCCATTCTGACGATTTGACGAACGTCAAATTCTTTTTAAGTGGGTTTTTGCTTTCAGCGCAAGAGCCAAGAAAATTTGCATACTTAGGCCGTTTGCTTGTTAGTCAGAGAGAAATGTTAATATTTCGGAGCTTTTAATTTCACTTTAGCATTGGAATTTTGAGGCTGTATTTAATGGCGTCAAAATGCTGGTGTATGAAGTGAGTGGACAGTGACACATTTAATAAAACACTGAAGGCTGGGGCCCAATATGGCAACCTCGTAAGTCAAACTGGGGGACCAATATGGCAACCTTGTAACTCAAACTGGGGACCAATATGGCAACCTCGTAACTCAAACTGGGGGGCCAATATGGCAACCTCGTAACTCAAACTGGGGACCAATATGGCAATCTCGGAACTCAAACTGGGGACCAATATGGCAACCTCGTAACTCAAACTGGGGGACCAATATGGCAACCTCGTAACTCAAACTGGGGACCAATATGGCAACCTCGTAAGTCAAACTGGGGGCCACTATGGCAACCTCGCAACTCAAACTGGGGGCCACTATGGCAACCTCGTAACTCAAACTGGGGACCAATATGGCAACCTCGTAACTCAAACTGAGGGCCAATATGGCAACCTCGTAACTCAAACTGGGGACTAGTATGGCAACCTCGTAACTCAAACTGGGGGCCACTATGGCAACCTCGTAACTCAAACTGGGGGCCACTATGGCAACCTCGTAACTCAAACTGGGGGTCAATATGGCAACCTCGTAAGTCAGCCTGTGTGCATGATAACGATCATGCTGAACGTAACCAATCAGCTCGTTCTCCCGAGCGTTCCCAACGTCATTATACTGTTGTACTAAACTGCCCCATCTTAACCTAACTAAGGACTCCACGAACAGAAAACGGGACATCATGTCAATTTCGCGAGTCGCTACCATTGTTGTTGTTGTTGTTTTCAGATTCAGCTACTCGGAACATTAGTTCCAAGTAGCACGGGCTATGGTGAGCCCGTAGTGGACTTACCTGGCACAGGAGCGGGGCAAGTAACACGGGCTATGGTGAGCCCGTAGTGGACTTACCTGGCACAGGAGCGGGGCAAGTAGCACGGGCTATGGTGAGCCCGTAGTGGACTTACCTGGCACAGGAGCGGGGCAAGTAGCACGGGCTATGGTGAGCCCGTAACTTACCTGGCACAGGAGCGGGGCAAGTAGCACGGGCTATGGTGAGCCCGTAGTGGACTTACCTGGCACAGGAGCGGGGCAAGTAGCACGGGCTATGGTGAGCCCGTAGTGGACTTACCTGGCACAGGAGCGGGGCAAGTAGCACGGGCTATGGTGAGCCCGTAGTGGACTTACCTGGCACAGGAGCGGGGCAAGTAGCACGGGCTATGGTGAGCCCGTAGTGGACTTACCTGGCACAGGAGCGGGGCAAGTAGCACGGGCTATGGTGAGCCCGTAGTGGACTTACCTGGCACAGGAGCGGGGCAAGTAGCACGGGCTATGGTGAGCCCGTAGTGGACTTACCTGTCACAGGAGCGGGGCAAGTAGCACGGGCTATGGTGAGCCCGTAGTGGACTTACCTGTCACAGGAGCGGGGCAAGTAGCACGGGCTATGGTGAGCCCGTAGTGGACTTACCTGGCACAGGAGCGGGGCAAGTAGCACGGGCTATGGTGAGCCCGTAGTGGACTTACCTGTCACAGGAGCGGGGCAAGTAGCACGGGCTATGGTGAGCCCGTAGTGGACTTACCTGGCACAGGAGCGAGGCAAGTAGCACGGGCTATGGTGAGCCCGTAGTGGACTTACCCGGCACAGGAGCGGGGCAAGTAGCACGGGCTATGGTGAGCCCGTAGTGGACTTACCATGCACAGGAGCGGGGCAAGTAGCACGGGCTATGGTGAGCCCGTAACTTACCTGGCACAGGAGCGGGGCAAGTAGCACGGGCTATGGTGAGCCCGTAGTGGACTCACCTGGCACAGGAGCGGGGCAAGTAGCACGGGCTATGGTGAGCCCGTAGTGGACTTACCTGGCACAGGAGCGGGGCAAGTAGCACGGGCTATGGTGAGCCCGTAGTGGACTTACCTGGCACAGGAGCGGGGCAAGTAGCACGGGCTATGGTGAGCCCGTAGTGGACTTACCCGGCACAGGAGCGGGGCAAGTAGCACGGGCTATGGTGAGCCCGTAGTGGACTCACCTGGCACAGGAGCGGGGCAAGCAGCACAGGCTATGGTGAGCCCGTAGTGGACTTACCTGGCACAGGAGCGGGGCAAGTAGCACGGGCTATGGTGACCCCGTAGTGGACTCACCTGGCACAGGAGCGGGGCAAGTAGCACAGGCTATGGTGAGCCCGTAGTGGACTTACCTGGCACAGTAGCGGGGCAAGTAGCACGGGCTATGGATAGTCTCGTCTCTGAGCCGCTACCAATTTTAGTACATCAGTTTTTAGAACCGATAACTTATCTCATAATCATCATTACCAAAGTAAACAAACACATTGAGGCTCAGCAACTATTTAGGGAAGTCGCACCTGCTCAATTTGAATTTATTACTATACAAACTGCTTGAGGAACCTCTAAAAGTTAATTACACAACCCCACCTGCAAGTTTTTCCTCACACCCGAGCTGAGACCGGGAGACCTCATTAATAAAAACTGCTTTATACGACCTTAGTGTCACACACACAGTTCCACCAGTGACAATAACAGCCTAGTTGACAGTGGCGTTAAACAACGATACAAATGATGCAACATAATGCTAACAACAACATGTCAAATAATAATGATCATAAAATCAGAAGTGACACTTGAAATTTCCATTAGCAATCACCATTTGTCCATCCATATCTCACGTTGCAACAGCGAAATCCTGACTAATTGAATGAATGGGGTAGATGTAAATAGGAGCTGCCTCGTATGGACCAGTAGGAGCTGCCTCGTATGGACCAATAGGAGCTGCCTCGTATGGACCAGTAGGAGCTGCCTCGTATGAACCAATAGGAGCTGCCTCGTATGGGCCAATAGGAGCTGCCTCGTATGGACCAATAGGAGCTGCCTCGAATGGACCAAATAGAAGCTGCCTCGTATGCCTCGTATGGACCAATAGGAGCTGCCTCGTATGGACCAATAGCAGCTGCCTCGTATGGACCGATAGGAGCTGCCTCGTATGGACCAGTAGGAGCTGCCTCGTATGGACCAGTAGGAGCTGCTTCGTATGGACCAATAGGAGCTGCCTCGTATGGATCAATAGGAGCTGCCTCGTATGGACCAGTAGGAGCTGCCTCGTATGGGCCAATAAGAGCTGCCTCGTATGGACCAATAGGAGCTGCCTTGTATGGACCAATAGGAGCTGCCTCGTATGGACCAATAGGAGCTGCCTCGTATGGACCAATAGGAGCTGCCTCGTATGGACCAATAGGAGCTGCCTCGTATGGACCAATAGGAGCTGCCTCGTATGGACCAATAGGAGCTGCCTTATATGGGCCAACAGGCCTTCACCGGGTACCTTTATAATTATGCTGTTAGGTACTATCGTAAAATCTAATCAGTACAAACCCAGCAGGAAATTAACTATATAATATATATATATATATATATATATATATATATATATATATATATATATATATATATATATATATATATATATATTTATATATATATATATATATATATATATATATATATATATATATATATATATATATATATATAGATAGTTGGTAGGACGCACTGCCTAACTGTAAGTTGGTTGTTGATAGTTGGCGAGAGTGTTCGATATGTAGTGCTTCGGCTGTCCCTGATCTTTTGTCGTTGTATCTCGAGTATTTCGGTATGAATCTTAACTCGTAATACATGGAGGTCTCTACGATGTTGGCTAAAAATATCTTGTGAATTAATATATATGTTGAAAAGTTTGGTGATAATGGGTTTCCCTACTCTATCAAGCTCAGGCATATCAGTAAAGGAACACAGTTGCCTGTGAAACAAGTCAACAATAGTCTCATGGACGTTCTTTTAAATTGTAAAAGTAAATTTTATTTACAGGATGGTGTGGTTCGTTTGGATGAGGCGACATCGGCCATCTTACAAGGTGAGTCTTCCTCTCATACACTCCCTTGCTTCCCTTCCACCACACAACTGTGGTGGTACATATTAACAGTATATAATCAGCGGCATAAGCAAAGCTGATAAATCCCAGCAACTCAGCTAACCAATCGAGACCGATGCTCAGAAAATGTCTATATTGCGGTGCTTAAATTTTGACTGAAACCGCGCATTATTGAAGGATTGGTTGGTGGCGTAACGATGAACTGGACGAGAGGAATGGCAACAATGTGGGTTAAAATATCAGACTGCACCCAGATGACTTCAGCACATCACGCAAGAGTCTTAGGAACATTGATGGAGTTGGTCGGGTGACGGAGGTCACATCTTTATTACACACTATCATCATTGTAAATATCTTCATTGTCTTTATATCACTGGAACCCTCTTCACTACACGATATCTTTGCCCTAACCATCTTCAGTATATACTCTCTTCACTTTAAAAATCGTCGCTACACACTATCACTGTTACCTTCTTCACTACACACTATCATCAAATTTATTGATTACCAAATTGAAATATCTTAAATATAAACTTAACGGCAACTGAGGACAGCTGTGGACAAGAGCTAGGTGCACTTAGTAATACTGAGACTCACTCACCTGTGCCAGCAGGTCATCCAGAACACCAGAGACAACCGTCCACTCTCTCTCTCTCTCTCTCTCTACCTTCTCTCTCACATCCATTCCCCCCTTCCCTCCCTTGTCCGTTCCTTCTGGCCACATATGGTCAGAAACATCGCCTTGTTTCCTCTGTCTCTGTCTGTCTCTCTCTCTCTCTCTCTCTCTCTCTCTCTCTCTCTCTCTCTCTCTCTCTCTCTCTCTCTCTCTCTCTCTCTCTCTCTCTCTCTCTCTCTCTCTCTCTCTCTCTCTGTCTCTCTGTCTCTCTCTCTCTCTGTCTCTCTGTCTCTCTCTCTCTCTCTCTCTCTGTCTCTCTCTCTCTCTCTCTCTCTCTCTCTCTCTCTCTCTCTCTCTCTCTCTCTCTCTCTCTCTCTCTCTCTCTCTCTCTCTCTCTCTCTCTCTCTCTCTCTCTCTCTCTCGTGATATTAAACGCCTTTTGACTAATTACTTCTTTTGATAATTACTTCCTCTCTCTCTCACCAGATGAGGTCACCCCCTCACATAAGGTCATTTACTAACAAGGCCGGTGGGTTGTTCACCTCGTTTTGCCCTGATCATCAATTTCAAATTACTTTCATCATGTACACACAGAAATCACAATAGCGTGATGTATCTAATGAACAAATGCTCTCGGATGTAGGTTCGAATCCTCGTCACGGCCCTTGTGGATTTGTTCATTAACTTTATAGAAGCCCATTCCTTCACTGTTCACAGGTGTTCTCTTCTCAACTTGTGATGCAAAGGGTCAGCTGCCACTGTGTTCAACACATGGACGTGGGAGATGCAAGGGTCACCTATGTTCTCAACTCGTGGAGAACAACTCGTTAATCGCATTAGTGTTCTTTGTTCAGCTCGTTACACCAGGTGTCTGCTGGAACACCATCCACATGTCTGCTGGAATACCATCCAGGTGTGTGCTGGAACACCATCCAGGTGTCTGCTGGAACACCATCCAGGTGTCTGCTGGATCACCAACCAGGTGTCTGCTGGATCACCAACCACGTGTCTGCTGGAACACCAACCAGGTGTCTGCTGAAACACCATCCATGTGTCTGCTGGAACACCATCCAGGTGTGTGCTGGAACACCATCCACATATCTGCTGGAACACCATCCATGTGTCTGCTGGAACACCAACCAGGTGTCTGCTGGAACACCATCCATGTGTCTGCTGGAACACCATCCACATGTCTGCTGGAACACCATCCAAGTGTCTGCTGGAACACCAACCATGTGTCTGCTGGAACACCATCCACATGTCTGCTGGAACACATTCCAGGTGTCTGCTGGAACACCATCCACATGTCTGCTGGAACACCATCCATGTGTCTGCTGGAACACCATCCACATGTCTGCTGGAACACATTCCAGGTGTCTGCTGGAACACCATCCACATGTCTGCTGGAACACCATCCAGGTGTCTGCTGGAACACCATCCACATGTCTGCTGGAATACCAACCAGGTGTCTGCTGGAACACCAACCAGGTGTCTGCTGGAACACCAACCAGGTGTCTGTTTGAACACCATCCATGTGTCTGCTGGAACACCAACCAGGTGTCTGCTGGAACACCATCCATGTGTCTGCTGGAACACCATCCAGGTGTCTGCTGGAACACCAACCAGGTGTCTGCTGGAACACCAACCAGGTGTCTGCTGGAACACCATCCATGTGTCTGCTGGAACACCAACCAGGTGTCTGCTGGAACACCATCCAGGTGTCTGCTGGAACACCATCCACATGTCTGCTGGAACACTAACCAGGTGTCTGCTGGAACACCATCCAGGTATCTGCTGGAACACCAACCAGGTGTCTGCTGGAACACCATCCAGGTATCTGCTGGAACACCAACCAGGTGTCTGCTGGAACACCATCCACGTGTCTGCTGGAACACCATCCACATGTCTACTGGAACACCATCCACATGTCTACTGGAACATCATCCACGTGTCTGCTGGAACACCATCCACGTGTCTGCTGGAACACCATCCACGTGTCTGCTGGAACACCATCCACGTGTCTGCTGGAACACCATCCAGGGTGTCTGCTGGAACACCATCCAGGGTGTCTGCTGGAACACCATCCAGGGTGTCTGCTGGAACACCATCCAGGGTGTCTGCTGGAACACCATCCAGGTGTCTGCTGGAACACCATCCAGGGTGTCTGCTGGAACACCATCCAGGGTGTCTGCTGGAACACCATCCAGGTGTCTGCTGGAACACCAACCAGGTGTCTGCTGGAACACCAACCACGTGTCTGCTGGAACACCAACCACGTGTCTGCTGGAACACCATCCACGTGTCTGCTGGAACACCATCCACGTGTCTGCTGGAACACCATCCACGTGTCTGCTGGAACACCAACCAGGTGTCTGCTGGAACACCAACCACGTGTCTGCTGGAACACCATCCAGGTGTGTGCTGGAACACTATCCAGGTGTCTGCTGGAACACCAACCACGTGTCTGCTGGAACACGTGAGTTGAACATGTACTGCCAACTCTCGCTAGAACTCATACTTACTGGACTGTTCCTAAAGTAATACAGTCATTATTATGATTTTTGTAAACCATTACATCCTACTTATTGAGTTTTAGTGTCAAGGTTTATTTCACACTTTGCAGGCTTTTTCGTCAAAGTTTATGTCATACTTTGTAGTTTTTTGTGGGAAACTTTACTCACATTTTTTAGGCTTTTTGTGTCAAACTTTGCTTCATACTTTTTAGACTTTTGAGTCAAACTTTTCTTGACACTTTGCAGGATTTTTCGTCAAACTTTACGCCATACTTTGTAGGTTTTTGTGGAAAACTTTACTCACACTCTTTTTTAGGCTTTTGTGTCAAACTTTGTTTCATACTTTTTTTAGGCTATTGAGTCAAACTTTTCTTGACACTTTGCAGGATTTTTCGTCAAAATTTGCGTCATACTTTGTAGGTTTTTGTGGGAAACTTTACTCACACTTTTTAGGCTCTTGTGTCAAACTTTGTTTCATATTTTTTGGGCTCTTGAGTCAAACTTCTCTTCACACTTTGCAGGATTTTTCGTCAAAATTTGCGTCATACTTTGTAGGTTTTTGTGGCAAACTTTACTCACACTTTTTTTAGGCGTTTTGTGTCAAACTTTGTTTCATACTTTTTAGGCTCTTGTGTCAAACTTTGTTTCACACTTTGCAGGAAGTTTCGTCAAACTTTACGCCAAACTTTGTAGGTTTTGTGTCAAACTTTACTCACACTTTCTAGGCTTTCGTGTCAAACGTTACTGCTTTCTTGTCAAGCTGTTTGTAAAGTGTTATATCATACACTCCATACTTTATTGTAAAACTTTGTTATCATATCTCTCGAGTATTATACAAGAAAGATTAATTCATGTTGGAAATGCTTTACCGTAAAGCTATATATAATTCATAATTGCAAGATTTTGTTGAAAAAATAAATACTTTAAACCTGCTAGCTTTTATTATTAAATATCTTTGCACGATTTTTATTGTTACTGAAAAAAGTGATTATATTTATATCACGATGTTGCTGAATTAAATTATTGTTATATATTTTTGATTGCATCAAACAGTTTTAAAAATTAATGTTACTGAAAATTTACAGTTGAGATTATAATAAATGGATAAGAAAAGGGAAAAGTAATCTAAAGAAACGCCTAATGGTCCAAATTCGTAGACGCGCAGCTGGGAATTCTTACGGAATTAAGGAGGCGAGTAGACGTTGTGTGGTTTGCACCAGCTGCGGCCCTGAGGCACGCCGGCAAGCTCAGTGTGTGGTCCTGGGTTCGAGGCCCCTGTGCATTTACCGTTCTCTTATCTGGGTTGTCTGAAGCTGTTTACTGAAATATTGGTCCGCCTTTGTGTATTATTCCTTTTCTTACTGACATATAGGAAGTAGGGGGGGTGGATCTATATATAGCCTCGGAGAACGGAATCAAATGCATTCGGAGAAGACCTGAACATTATTATATATATATATATATATATATATATATATATATATATATATATATATATATGTATATATATATATATATATATATATATATATATATATATATATATATTATATATATATACATTATTCATATATGTATATATATATATATATATATATATATATATATATATATATATATATATATATATATATATATATATATATTTGGTAGATAAATAGGTAGGGAGAGAGAGAGAGTGATAGAGATAGATAGAGATGGTCGAGAAAGCAGGTGAGATAACATCATGTGTCCAAGGTGCAGTAGAGAGAGAGAGAGGGCGTGGCTCTCACCCCCCCCCCCCCCCCCCCAGCGGCACACCGGGCCAGGCCCGCCCGCGGCACCACCAGCAGCGGCAGCAGCTGTTGACCCGCCATGACCTCCCTCCACCTGCTTCCTGCCAGACTGCAGGTCAAGTCTGTGCTCCACTTGGGGCAAGCACTCCACGGGAGCCATAGCCATCCACAACGTCATTTAAAAAAGTTAATTTAACATTTCAAGGCGGCGCCGTTCGTCTCGCTGGGTTGTACACCCCTGAAGGAGGCGGTGTTGGAGGATGCTTCGCCTCGGGGGACTACAGGTAACTTAACTAACTTACCTTGGAAAATCTGTGTGTACTGCCGTTGAGAGATGTGACATGGGAGTCTCCACGCTCGGCTGCTCGGGGGCGGAAATGGTGGTTTTTTGGAGTGGTATCTGATCCCTGTGTAGGGAGGGAAATAACAATATTATAGATAACGTCCAGGCGGACCGAGCAACGAGGGCTAATGAGAGAGTCGGGGATGCCATTACCCGGGCAGGATCCAAGTGCTAAATTGTCGGAATAGCATATTGCCTTCAGTGTGTTAGCGTCGGTATCGCCCTACCATCGTAATGAGCACAAAACGATGTGTTTTGAATTAGTTGGGCAAAAAAATTAATAGTAATATAATTGTATAAATGTAGACTATATGTCATTTTAGTGTCATAATATCATGCGGTATATTTTGCGGCAAGGAGACGATAGAGCGAGGTATAATATAGGGTTCCCTAATACACTATAAAACTGTTTCATAATTAGAAAAAAAACGGAAGGGGAACGGTCAGAATTTTAGGGCCTGGAGCCGCAAGTGAGTTTTAGAGCACGCAAAGCGAACGGCAGGTCGTCAAGCGACCGCTTAGACGGATTTATGATTAATTTTGTCTCTTGAGGTTCCGCTCGCTAACTACCTTATGAACACCGCCTTCCTCTCACTGCAAGATGTTGTCCATTGTCTGAGCTGATGCTTGCGGTTCTGGTTAGCTTAGAACCTTAAGAGGCGCACAGGTGGTCAGTTGTAGAGGGAAATTCTCGATGGAGACTATATGGGGACCAGACCACACACTAGAAATTGAAGGGACGACGACGTTTCGGTCCGTCCTGGACCATTCTCAAGTCGATGGTGTGTGGTCAAAAAGTCAATTTCTAGTGTATGGTCTGGTCAACATACTTCAGCCACGTTATTGTGACTCATCGCCTGCAGACTATATGGGTGTACCTGGATTGTACCTGGATGGGTCTCTGGCAGATCTTCTACTCCCCAAGCCTGTTCCGGGGCCAGGATTCATTTGTGAGAGCTTGGTCCAAGAGGCTGTTGCTTGGAGTGACCCACATATCCACTACAGCCCTGTTAGTCTGGTACTTCTTGCAGAATGCTGTTCAATTTTTCTTGAAGAATTCTACTTTTTCTGGCAATATTTCATATGCTTGATGTGAGGATATTTAATAGCCATAGAACTAGAGAGTTCAGACAGTGTTCACTGATTGTGCCTTTGGCACCTCTGCTCCTCACTGGCTCTATTCTGCATTTCCTTCCATATCGTTCATTCCAGTATGTTCTTATTTTACTGTGCAAATTTGGGACATGGCCCTCCAGTATTTTCCTTGTACTTGATACCTCTCTCGTCTCCTTTCTAGAGAGTGCATTTTGAAAGCTCTGAGATGATCCCAAAAAATCTAGATGGTTTATCGTGTCGATGCGTGCCGTACATGTTCCCTGTATTCCTTCTATTTCGACAATCTCTCCTGCTCTGAAAGGGAAAGTGAGAATAGAGCAGTACTCAAGGCGGGACAACTCGAGTCATTTTAATAGTATGCGCATTGTAATGGGATCCCTGGATTTAAAGGTTTCCGTAATCCATCCTGTTTTCCTAGTTGACGTTATATTTGCTTGGTTATGCTGCCTAAACGTTAGGTCGTCAGACATCATTATTCCCAGGTTCTTTTACATGTCCCTTTCTTGCTGTGGGCATGTAGATATGATTGTGTCTTGCACGGAGGGTGAGATGTGTGTGGAGGTATATGGGAGGGGAGTGTGTAGGAAGGGACGGTGGGTGGGGAGTGTGTGGGAGAGGACGTGGGGGGGGGGGGGCAGATACCAGCGTGCAGTTCCACAGCTCAACACATCCCTGTATCACCAGGCACGACCACAACACCCCCACAAAAGCGGCATGACCATATACAACACTTACAACCTCAGCAAACACTGAAATACTCTGATACAGATTGATTGATGAAGATTAAGCCACCCAAAAGGTGGCACGGGCATGAATAGCCCGTAAGTGGTGGCCCTTTTGAGCCATTACCAGTATCAAGAGCTGATACACTGTATGACAATCTTATATAATACCCCTCACACTATCAACAAGTATCTCCGTGCGTATAAGTGTGTATGTGTGTATACTTTCTGTCATCCAGTGCGTGTTTGTACGAGAAAATATCTACGAGATTAATAAGTATGAGTTGACAGCTCCTCGTAGATTTTATCTCTGTATTTCTGCATGCAATCTCAATCACTTCTTCTCTACAATTTGCTAATTTGATAATCATATGTAACAAGACGAGGAAAAATGTGTGGAAGCAACATTACAATGACCGTGTCGTTGAGTTGAGTTTTTTTGCACACAGGAAAAACATATACTGCTTTTTCTATTAATAATTTCATGAGCGGAGAGTGGTTTCAGAGCGTGTTGCCCGCTGGCCGTTCTCTAGTCCAACCAGAGAACCGGTGTAAATTAGAGAACCAGTGTAAATTAGAGAACCGGTGGAAACTAGAGAACCGGTGTAAATTAGAGAACCGGTGTAAATTAGAGAACCGGTGTAAATTAGAGAACCGGTGTAAATTAGAGAACCGGTGTAAATTAGAGAACCGGTGGAAACTAGAGAACCGGTGTAAATTACAGAACCAGTGAAAACTAGAGAACCGGTGTAAATTAGAGAACCGGTGGAAACTAGAGAACCGGTGTAAATTACAGAACCGATGGAAACCAGAGAACCAGTGGAAACTAGAGAACCGGTGTAAATTACAGAACAGGTGTAAATTAGAGAACCAGTGGAAACTAGAGAACCGGTGTAAATTACAGAACAGGTGTAAATTAGAGAACCGGTGGAAACCAGAGAACCGGTGTAAATTACAGAACAGGTGTAAATTAGAGAACCGGTGGAAACTAGAGAACCGGTGTAAATTACAGAACCAGTGGAAACCAGAGAACCGGTGTAAATTACAGAACCGGTGGAAACCAGAGAACCAGTAGAAACCAGAGAACCGATAAAACCCAATGAACCTTAAGGAACATTCGCATTAAACTACCATCAAGGAGCATCACACGTCTAGGACCTGTATTTACCGACCAATCTCCACGGAGAAGTGAGGTCTTGCTCTGTGCCGGGGCCCAAGAGCCCAATCTGTTAAAAGTGCGACGTATTAATAACAAAATCAAGCGATGCGTTTACTACGCATCGGCGTCGATAGGTTAGGTGGGTGGCTTGGGTTCGTACGTGTGTGGGTTAGGAAAACAGTTGCATATTTTACGGAGTGGAAAATCCGGTCTGGCCCGGTGACATGAGTGTAAATCACGCTTATTTCTGGAAGGCAAGCACTGTAAATGATTGTAAATCGTTGGGCACCACTGTGAGTCAATGAAAATGAGGGTGTGTATTGGTGTAAGTCAATGTACATCATTGTAAGTCAACGTACTTCACTGTAAATTACTGTACATTTATTCTTAAATTTCTGTACATCACTGTAAATCAAAGTGCATCACTGGGGAATCAATGCAAATCGATGTATCTCATTGTAAAGCACTGTACATCACCGTAAATCAAAATGATTCATTTTTATACTTCAATGTGCATCACTGTAAATCAATGTGTATAGCATTGTACATCACTGTAAATTTAAATTCATCATTGTAAATTGATGTACCTCACTGTAAATCAGTGTACTGTGGGATCGAACCAGCGTCTTGCGTCACCGCAGATTGCGTCTTAACCCATTGACCACTATATGCTAAAAGGTACGCAGCTAGGGGCCGAGATTCGCTATGTGAACAAGCCCGTCCATCCTAAGGTTTCCCAACGTCAAGGAAATGGTCAATGTAAGTCTCTTCAACCTGCCAGAGGACCCAAAACAGAAAACGGGACAGTACGTGACTTTCGCGAGCCACGTCCATTTTCTTAGTACGACGATTTTTGACCGTATGTAACGCATACGGGCGAAAAGCGACGGTCTTTGTAAGAGGACAGGTTGGTTCAATATCCTCTCAGCAAGTATGAGAAATATTGCCGGAACTAAAGTGGGATTCTTTAAGAGAAAACTGCAAGAAGTGCCGGACCAACCGGGCTGTGGTGGATATGTGGGCCCTGCCATGCAACCTATCCTCCTGTTTAGATAGTACCTATTGCGACTATACAATAGTCACGAATTCGTACGTTCTTAGCTTTTAGATAGTAGTATACTGACTAGTAAAAAATTCTTTTAAAATAAATGAAGCTAGTACACAAATTTAAATATTTCTAGGCCAAGTATAGTACACATATGTACTATATTAGGCCTCAGATAGCGTGTAGTAGGCCTAGGGAGGTTAGGTTAGCTTAGTTTGTCAAAGCAACACAAGTAAAAAATAGTTTTCCGGTTTGTCCAACACAATAGTTCGGATTTCTACTTTTTAATTTCGTTGTATGTCGGTATATGTACTATGGTCATCATCGTTACTATAAGTACTACCAGAACAGCAGGTTGGGCTGGGAGATCAATATAGACCACCGGAGGAGATCAATATAGACCACCGGAGATCAATATAGACCACCGGAGATCAATATAGACCACCGGAGATCAATATAGACCACCGGAGATCAATATAGACCACCGGAGATCAATAAAGACCACCGGAGATCAATATAGACCACCGGAGGAGATCAATATAGACCACCGGAGATCAATATAGACCACCGGAGATCAATATAGACCACCGGAGGAGATCAATATAGACCACCGGAGGAGATCAATATAGACCACCGGAGATCAATATAGACCACCGGAGATCAATATAGACCACCGGAGATCAATATAGACCACCGGAGATCAATATAGACCACCGGAGATCAATAAAGACCACCGGAGATCAATATAGACCACCGGAGGAGATCAATATAGACCACCGGAGATCAATATAGACCACCGGAGATCAATATAGACCACCGGAGGAGATCAATATAGACCACCGGAGATCAATATAGACCACCGGAGATCAATATAGACCACCGGAGATCAATATAGACCACCGGAGGAGATCAATATAGACCACCGGAGGAGATCAATATAGACCACCGGAGGAGATCAATATAGACCACCGGAGGAGATCAATATAGACCACCGGAGGTGATCAATATAGACCACCGGAGGTGATCAATATAGACCACCGGAGGAGATCAATATAGACCACCGGAGGAGATCAATATAGACCACCGGAGGAGATCAATATAGACCACCGGAGGAGATCAATATAGACCACCGGAGGAGATCAATATAGACCACCGGAGGAGATCAATATAGACCACCGGAGGAGATCAATATAGACCACCGGAGGAGATCAATATAGACCACCGGAGGTGATCAATATAGACCACCGGAGGAGATCAATATAGACCACCGGAGGAGATCAATATAGACCACCGGAGGTGATCAATATAGACCACCGGAGGTGATCAATATAGACCACCGGAGGTGATCAATATAGACCACCGGAGGAGATCAATATAGACCACCGGAGGTGATCAATATAGACCACCGGAGGTGATCAATATAGACCACCGGAGGAGATCAATATAGACCACCGGAGGAGATCAATATAGACCACCAGAGAAGATCAATATAGACCACCGGAGGAGATCAATATAGACCACCGGAGGAGATCAATATAGACCACCGGAGGAGATCAATATAGACCACCGGAGGAGATCAATATAGACCACCGGAGGAGATCAATATAGACCACCGGAGGAGATCAATATAGACCACCGGAGGTGATCAATATAGACCACCGGAGGTGATCAATATAGACCACCGGAGGAGATCAATATAGACCACCGGAGGAGATCAATATAGACCACCAGAGAAGATCAATATAGACCACCGGAGGAGATCAATATAGACCACCGGAGGAGATCAATATAGACCACCGGAGATCAATATAGACCACCGGAGGAGATCAATATAGACCACCGGAGGAGATCAATATAGACAACCGGAGGAGATCAATATAGACCACCGGAGGTGATCAATATAGACCACCGGAGGAGATCAATATAGACCACCGGAGGAGATCAATATAGACCACCGGAGGAGATCAATATAGACCACCAGGGTAGACAGTTGCAGCCTGGCCAGTACTGAGGATATCCTATCCGTCATGTTATCACTTTACAATTACACATTATACATTTATACATCGTGTACCAGTCCGGCCTCCATCCCTCCTTCCCACCTGTCCTCTACACCCACCTCTATCCACCTTTATCACCCCGTGTCTAATTCTCCTTTTATCTTACTACAGTCTGATTATCCGATTCGTTACTATTGGGCCATGCGCCTCGAGTAGCGGCCATTTCGCTTATCCGTCTGGGCCGGTTATTATAGCTGGAAATTTTATGAGAAAATATTGAGGCTCTGTAATGGGATTGAACCTGCGTCTTTAGACTCATCATGCTCTTGTTATTTAACTGTGCAGGGAATTCTTATATAGTTATTTGGATTTAGTGGTGGGCAGTGTAGTGCAGTGGTCTGCGTCCTCGACTCACATTCGAAGATATTGAGTTCCTGAACAGAGGCATCTGATGCCTCTGTTCACCTAGCAATAGTACAAAAGTTATTGTTCCAGCCTCATGCCTCGTCTAGTGGAAGTCATATTGCCTCGCGTTTTCTCTTACGATTAGTTTCGGTGTTGTTACCAGTATGAACGAGCTCGCTCCTCTGCAAGTCACTCCAACCATCCAAGTGTGTTATCATTATCTTATGTTGCAGTATCTTGCTTGTTATCGACGCTTTGAAACAATCCATTTATCTCGAAATATTGTCTATTATTTTGTCCTGTTTGTTATTGACGCCTTGAAACAATCCACATATCATGAAATATGATCAGAAATTAGGTGCTATATATTTTTTCCTTCCTATAGGAAAAGAAAATATATATCTTTATTTCAGGTGTTATACTTTTCTGTCCCTATCATACACTCAGAAATTGTTATATTATTTTCTATATAAACAATGAACCAGTCATTTTCTGTTGCTTTCATAATCATGAAATGTGTATTTGTTGACAAAGGTCGTGTGGGCTATACACGAAAACGGGCTGTTGCTCGTTTGCTTAGAGGGGCAAACGAGCCCCCAAAAATGGGCTGGTCAGAAAACGTCATCATTATGCTGCTTTTATTTCACAAATGCATCGCCTTTTGAACGGTTTGGTCTATTCCGTAAAATAACCGACGTATTAAGTGGGGTGTACGAATGTTACGGGATAAACCGCCTTATTGATCGGGGCGGAAGAGAGAAAGTTCTAGAACATGAGAAGACCAGAACAGTGGAGTAGGGTTTAGAACCTGAGCAAGCATGTGCCCCCTCTACGCCATAAACCTAACCTAATCAAACTTAACTCTACCTAACCTATCCCTACCTAACCTAACCAGTCTATCCTAACCTGTGAAAAATATGAGCTAGGCTCATATGGGAGCCGGTCGGCCGAGCGGACAGCACGCTGGACTTGTGATCCTGTGGTCCTGGGTTCGATCCCAGGCGCCGGCGAGAAACATTGGGCAGAGTTTCTTTCACCCTATGCCCCTGTTACCTAGCAGTAAAATAGGTACCTGGGTGTTAGTCAGCTGTCACGGGCTGCTACCTGGGGTTGGAGGCCTAGTCGAGAACCGGGCCGCGGGGACACTAAAAATCCCCGAAATCATCTCAAGATAACCTCAAGATAGGCTGTGGTTTTTAATATGTATATATGGTGCAACTGACGATCACTAAACACTGATCATTTGTATGCGGAAAATCCACAGAGAAATGGGGAAGAGAGATGAACGTTTCGGCCGCTCTGTACCTTTGTCAACACCGGACAATCGTCATCTCTCTTTCCCATTTCTCTGTGGATTATCAGCATGTACATACGGTATGTACGAAGTGTATTAGGTCACTATGACGTGATAATGTCCACACGGGTGCAGGTTGTAGACCCTACTGGAGCATGGTGGCAAGACCCCCACAGACCGCGCCTTTCCCCCCACTAGGCTAATAGCAGTAATTATTAGACTAAATGGTCTTGTGGACCATATACACGCGGGGCCGCCATGCTCTGACTGCTCGCTATTGTTTCTCCGCTTCTAATTGCTCTTTTATTATTTGTATTCCCCATGCTGGTGATAATGGTAGGATTCACCAAGCATTTACCCAACCACTTACGAAACCTGTACATCTTTCCTCAATTATGGCGGCTTTGTTTACATTTATTAAATAGTTTACGAGTTTCTAAGCGCTACGAGGCGTTGGTGAGGGGAAAAGTGCATTGGTGTTTTATGGAATAAGTGCATTGGTGTTTATGGAATAAGTGCATTGGTGTTTATGGGATAAGTGCATTGGTGATTATGGGATAAGTGCATTAGTGGTTTATGGAATAAGTGCATTGGTGTTTTTTGAATAAGTGCATTGGTGTTTATGGAATAAGTGCATTGGTGGTTTATGGAATAAGTGCATTGGTGGTTTATGGAATAAGTGCATTGGTGTTTCTTTGAAAAGTGGATTAGAGGATTTAAAGAATGATTCCTGCTATATTTATTAGGAAAGTGGTCTATATTGTAGTTATCAAGTTATGAGGTATCTTCAATATCTCGTTATGAGGTATTTTAAATATGTGGTTATGAGGTCTCCTCAGTATCATGTTATGAGGTATCTTTAGTATCTCGTCATGAGTTATCTTCTATATCCATAAATGCAACGTTAATTAGAGGGCGGTGGGAAGATTGTGAATTACATTTGACACCAAGTTCTGGTGTGTCATGTGCTGCTGTGTCGTCTATAACTGCGAGAATTGGCTTCTCTCTTGTGTCGATAATTTGGTGTCATTAGGATTCGACACGGTGAGGAGGAGGCCTTGGGTTGAGCCAGTCAAGTGGTTTCTCTCTGGGGGATTTTCTTCTGTGTGGCCACTGGTTCTGTAGCTGTCCTTCTCTCTGTCTCTGTCTGTCTCTGTCTGTCTCTGTCTCTCTCTGTCTCTCTCTGTCTCTCTCTCTGTCTCTCTCTGTCTCTCTCTCTCTCTCTCTCTCTCTCTCTCTCTCTCTCTCTCTCTCTCTCTCTCTCTCTCTCTCTCTCTCTCTCTCTCTCTCTCTCTCTCTCTCTCTCTCTACAAGGTTTGTGTTGATATTCTACCGATGATATTCTTTTGATATGGGCTTCAGGACACAGGTTCGGCGTAATACCAACTCCTAGAACTTTCTCTATGCTGCTTCTTTCATGAAGGACTTCGTCTCCCATCCGGTATCTTGTTTCTGACCCCCCTGCTCCCTCCACTTAGCTTCATTACCTTACATTTGCTTGGGTTGAACTTCAGTAGCCATTTGTAGGACCATTCCTTCAGTTTGTCTAGGTCATTTTGTGTCTCTTGTTATTTTCCTTCGTCTTAATCCTCCTCATCATTTTTGCATCATCAGCAACAGTGAGAGGAACGAGTCTATTCCCAGAAAGCTGTACACTTAAGACATTCTTAAGGTAAGCTGTACACTAAGACATTCTTAAGGTAAGCTGTACACTTAAGACATTCTTAAGGTAAGCTGTACAGTAAGACATTCTTAAGGTAAGCTGTACACTAAGACATTCTTAAGGTAAGCTGTACACTAAGACATTCTTAAGGTAAGCTGTACACTAAGACATTCTTAAGGTAAGCTGTACACTAAGACAGTCTTAAGGTAAGCTGTACACTAAGACAGTCTTAAGGTAAGCTGTACACTAAGACATTCTTAAGGTAAGCTGTACACTAAGACATTCTTAAGGTAAGCTGTACACTAAGACATTCTTAAGGTAAGCTGTACACTAAGACATTCTTAAGGTAAGCTGTACACTTAAGACATTCTTAAGGTAAGCTGTACACTAAGACATTCTTAAGGTAAGCTGTACACTAAGACATTCTTAAGGTAAACTGTACACTAAGACATTCTTAAGGTAAACTGTACACCATATAAAATAGAGTAATTCGAATCCCATTCAACTCAAGGTCCTACTTGAAGGAGTTTAACGTGATCCAGATTATTTTTTGTTTTGAGTCACTATAGCTGAGGGTTACAAAAGTTAGTGCTTATTCTGGAGTTTGTGTAGTTGTAATGTTTATTTGTTGATACGAGTGAGGCTGTGTTTGTTTTGCTCGTATTACTCACTGTCTCGCCACTTCAGACACCGTGCTTATCATCACTGCAAACATATCATAGCCTCCTTACATTACCCCCTCGCCTCTCTGTCCCTCTTCTTCTCCCTCCTCACCCTCCTTCTCGTCGGTCTTCCCTTCCTTCCTTCTCTTACTGCTCTTGGGCCAGATTCACGAAGCAGTTACGCAAGCACCTACGACCCTGTACATCTTTTCTCAATCTTTGGCGACTTTGTTTACAATTATTAAACAGTTAATGAGTTCCGAAGCACCAGGAGGCTGTTTATAACAATAACAACAGTTGATTGGGAAGTTTTCTTGCTTGTAAACTGTTTAATAAATGTAAGCAAAGCCGCCAAAGATTTGAGAAAATATGTACAGGTTCGTAAGTGCTTGCGTAACTGCTTCGTGAATCTGTTCCCTTGCCCTCTCTTCCTTTCTTCTTATTCTCCTCACCGCTCTTCCCTCCCTGCCTTCTCTCTTACCCTTTTACCCTCCTTCTCACCACCATTGCCCTTTCTACCTTCGCTCTAACCCTCTCTCTCCTCCCCCACTTACCCATATTGTTCCGTTGCATTGATCTTGTGGGCCAAATACTGTGGGGTTGCACCTGGTTCCTGCTCACCTGCACCACTCCACCTGCCAGTCCCGCCCACACCTCTCAACCACACCCTACACCTGCTAACCACGCCCCAGAACTGCCAACCACACCCCACACCTGGTAACCACGCCCCCACACCTGGTAACTACGCCCCCGCACCTCTCAACCACACCCTACACCTCCTAAGCACGCCCCAGAACTACCAACCACACCCCACACCTGGTAACCACGCCCCCGCACCTCTCAACCACACCCTACACCTGCTAACCACGCCCCAGAACTGCCAACCACACCCCACACCTGGTAACCACGCCCCCACACCTCTCAACCACACCCTACACCTGCTAACCACGCCCCAGAATTGCCAACCACACCCCACACCTGGTAACCACGCCCCCACACCTGGTAACCACGCCCCCGCACCTCTCAACCACACCCTACACCTCCTAAGCACGCCCCAGAACTACCAACCACACCCCACACCTGGTAACCACGCCCCCGCACCTCTCAACCACACCCTACACCTCCTAAGCACGCCCCAGAACTACCAACCACACCCCACACCTTGGTAACCACGCCCCCACACCTGGTAACCACGCCCCCACACTTCTCAACCACACCCTACACCTGCTAACCACGCCCCAGAACTGCCAACCACACCCCACACCTGCTAACCCCACCCCCACATCTAACCTCACCACACCTGCTAACCACGCCCCAGAACTGCCAACCACACCCTCATACCAGCACATTCCTCCACACACACCTGCCAAATCCACACCTGCTAACCATGCCCACAATAAACGTGATACAGTTGAGCTTGATTAGCAAGACACCTGAGATGTGTCTTCAGACGAAAACCTTAAAAAAAAGAATGACATAGCTGTACTAAGCACAAGAGACAAGAGCCTCTGCTATCCCTATCCTACACGGCCTCTACGCCTACATCTTTTCTATCCCTATTCAGCACGCCAGCCACGCCTTCAGCTGCTGCTATCCACATCCTCCACGCCCGCTACACCCATACTGTTGCACGCCACCTGCATGGCCCCACCCACACCTAGGTGCCCACCTTAAGTCATTTACTTCACCTGCTCCACCTTGGCTGCATCTGCTATTGCCCCCATCAACTTCTTCCTCTCATTTCTTCACCTGCTCGGCTCACCCACTCCCGCTGGACCTTCCACCATCTCCAGTCTTTCTCACAAAGGTAGGAGCATGGTTATCTCGTAGGGAATAGAGAGGAAAGGAAAATGAAAGCAGGGTGATTGTATAGCACGTGGAAGGCTGCTGAGAGGCTAGGCGCTGGGACAGGTGATAGAGGGAAGGAACGATGCCAGAACATAAGGTTAGCACAAATGAAGTTAAGCCGGAGTGAGACATGATTGTCTCAGGGCCCTGTCCCGGGACCTCTGTTGTTCACCGTCTGGGGCAGCTCTCTGTCTACTGACAACCCAAATTCGTATATTCAGTTGTCGGTTGACGGGTCGTCATTGCTTACCTGTCCGCCACATTACCTAGGTTTCAGGACCCCTGAAACGTGTAAATGTGTGATCCTTACCTAAAAGACACATTATCTGACCTTCATACAGAGTCTCTCCTGCTTACTGAGAGATAGAGTCTACTTCATAGTCTCTCCTGAATCATCAGAATGCAACCCGTCCTCGACTCAAGTCCATTACATGCAGCGGTCGACCCCACAGACGCATTCATAAATTTTTACATGTTGTTCATTCAAAACGGGAATTTTCTGAAATATAAATTAATATTATAATATATTAGTATATCGTGCATATATTAGTATATCGTGCATATATAGGCATAGGTTAGGTGTTTAGGTTCTGTTGGCGATTATTTGTATTTGTAGTACGTGGGTGAAGCATTTACAGCGTTGTGGTTTGAACAAAAGTCGTCAATGAACAGCCTGTCCTCCAAACAAAGACCCAAAAGTCATTCCATGCACCCGCCAAACCCCCTGTTTATGAATGAAAAACTGTTTACACAAGACTCACTGCTGACGTTCGAACATATCCGGAACAAGTGCTTCACTGACGAATTTTGTTCGAACAACAACGCTATAAATGCTTCACCCACGTACTACAAATACAAATAATCGCCAACAGAACCTAAACACCTAACCTATTCTATGCCTATATATACAAAATATGCTAATATATTATAATATTAATTTATATTTCAGAAAATTCCCGTTTTGAATGAACAGCATGTAAAAATTTCAACCCGTCCTCGACTCAAGTCCATTACGGTCAACCCCACAGACGCATTCATAAATTTGAATATGCTGTTCATTCAAAACGGGAATTTTCTCAAGTATAAATTAATATTATAATATATTAACATATTGTGTATATATAGGCATAGGATAGGTTAGGTGTTAAGGTTCTGTTGGCGATTATTTGTATTTGTAGTACGTGGGTGAAGCATTTACAGCGTTGTGATTCGAACAAAATTCGTCAGTGAAGCACTTGTTGCGGATATGTTCGAACGTCAGCAGTTGTGAGTCGTATGTAAACCGCTTTTCATTCATAAACAGGGGGTTTGGCGGGTGCATGGAATCACTTTTGGATCTTTGTTTGGAGGACGGGCTGAAAAATTTATGAATGCGTCTGTGGGGTCGACCGCTGGATGTAATGGACTTGAGTCGAGGACGGGTTGAGTTGTGAGTCGTGTGTAAACTACTTCTCATTCATAAACAGGGGGTTTGGCGGCTGGATTAACGAGCTTGGATCATTGTATGCGAGAACGGGATGCGGGTTCTTGACTACTGGAAAGAACTGCATTTCACTGGCTGTTCTGCGATGAGCTTCGGGTCGTAAATGAAGTATTATTTGGGTCATTTTTAACCTGGCTCAACTAATTTTGCTCGTGTTTGCACGTTGGGGCGCTGTCGCAACTTAGTACATCATTTTTGTGACGCTGTGACAACTGAAGAGGACTGTTAGAAGTGGACGCGTATATGTGCCTATTGAAGGAAATAGAGCGAGCAAGAAAGAGAGAGAGAGAGAGAGAGAGAGAGAGAGAGAGAGAGAGAGAGAGAGAGAGAGAGAGAGAGAGAGATAGAGAGAACGCGAGCGAATGACTAAGAGATTCCCTAACCCACCTATTCCCTAACTCACTCACTCACCCACTCACCCACTGTTCACCTACCCACCTTGAATAACAGCCGTACGAGATCCTCAACAATATACAGCACTGCCAGGCACACGAGACCCTGCCATAAAGGTCAAATACACCATTGTGAAGCACTGAGCTGCTAGACACAAAAACAGAATGAAAAATAACTAATGTCACGAGAGATAATGAATCATGAGAATACACGAGGAACGCGTATTAAAAGAAGGAAATGTGGAACGAAGGAATAATTACAGAAAGAATTGGGGAAAAAACAGAGAGAGAGAAGAAATATTAAGAAAAGTGTTCAAGAAAGCGAATGGAAGAAGAGTTTGAGGTAATAGTGTCTGGGAGAGACTCAACTGGACAAACATCTTATACTTATAATCTTATACTTTTAAACTTGAATTTATAACCTTATACTTGTGACCTTATACATTTAAACTCACTTATAACTTTAAACTTATAACATACCTATAACATTATACTATTAACCTTATGCTACAAAAATGTATACACATAACCTTATTCCTATAACCTTATACTTAAAACTATATACTTATAAGCTTATAATTATAAAATCTTAAACTTATAGCCTTATACTTATACCTTTATCTTATAAGAAAGAGGCAGGTCAAGTGAGAAGCCTGGTGAGAGAGAGAGACAGGCTAGATGAGAGAGAGACAGGTCAGGTGAGAGAGAGACAGACCAGGTGAGAGAGAGACTGGCCAGGTGAGAGAGAGACAGACCAGGTGAGAGAGAGAGACAGGCCAGGTGAGAGAGAGACTGGCCAGGTGAGAGAGAGAGACAGACCAGGTGAGAGAGAGAGACAGACCAGGTGAGAGAGAGAGACAGGCCAGGTGAGAGAGAGACTGGCCAGGTGAGAGAGAGACAGGCCAGGTGAGAGAGAGACAGGCCAGGTGAGAGAGAGACAGGCCAGGTGAGAGAGAGACAGGCCAGGTGAGAGAGAGACAGACCAGGTGAGAGAGAGACAGGCCAGGTGAGAGAGAGAGACAGGCCAGGTGAGAGAGAGACAGACCAGGTGAGAGAGAGACAGGCCAGGTGAGAGAGAGACAGACCAGGTGAGAGAGAGACAGGCCAAGTGAGAGAGAGACAGGCCAGGTGAGAGAGAGAGACAGACCAGGTGAGAGAGAGAGACAGGCCAGGTGAGAGAGAGACAGGCCAGGTGAGAGAGAGACAGACCAGGTGAGAGAGAGACAGGCCAGGTGAGAGAGAGAGACAGGCCAGGTGAGAGAGAGACAGACCAGGTGAGAGAGAGACAGACCAGGCGAGAGAGAGACAGGCCAGGTGAGAGAGAGACAGACCAGGTGAGAGAGAGACAGGCCAGGTGAGAGAGAGAGACAGACCAGGTGAGAGAGAGACAGGCCAGGTGAGAGAGAGACAGACCAGGTGAGAGAGAGACAGGCCAGGTGAGAGAGAGAGACAGGCCAGGTGAAAGAGAGACAGGCCAGGTGAGAGAGAGAGACAGACCAGGTGAGAGAGAGACAGGCCAGGTGAGAGAGAGAGACAGACCAGGTGAGAGAGAGACAGGCCAGGTGAGAGAGAGACAGGCCAGGTGAGAGAGCCATGACTGGACAGGAGAGGACGAGACAGTGAACACAATCGATCACATCATAATACCAACCATTACTCCAGTGACGAAAGCCGGACGTAGAAGAGGGGGAAGGGGAGATCTTTGGGGAGCGAGTGGGGGGAGGGTATTAGAAGGAAGAGCAAAGGTAAGGCCTTACATGGAGGAGAATGAGGACAATGGTTTTTTTTTAGAGAGGGGAGAGTGAGTGGGGGATGGTCTTAGAAAGGGGAGTGAGTGGGGGGGGGTCTTAGAGAGGAGAGTGAGTGGGGGGGGGAGGGTCTTAGAGAGGGGAGTGAGTGGGGGGAGGGTCTTAGAGGGGAGAGTGAGTGGGGGATGGTCTTAGAAAGGGGAGTGAGTGGGGGGGGGGGTCTTAGAGAGGAGAGTGAGTGGGGGGGGAGGGTCTTAGAGAGGGGAGTGAGTGGGGGGAGGGTCTTAGAGGGGAGAGTGAGTGGGGGAATAGTCTTAGAGAGGGGAGTGAGTGGGGGAGGGTCTTAGAGAGGGGAGTGAGTGGGGGGAGGGTCTTAGAGAGGGGAGTGAGTGGGGGGAGGGTCTTATAGAGGGGAGTGAGTGGGGGGGAGGGTCTTAGAGGGGAGAGTGAGTGGGGGGGAGGGTCTTAGAGGGGAGAGTGAGTGGGGGGATGGTCTTAGAGAGGGGAGTGAGTGGGGGGAGGGTCTTAGAGAGGGGAGAGTGAGTGGGGGAGGGTCTTAGAGAGGGGAGTGAGTGGGGGGAGGGTCTTAGAGAGGGGAGTGAGTGAGGGGGAGAGGGTCTTAGAGGAGGGAGAGTGAGTGGGGGAGGGTCTTAGAGGGGAGAGTGAGGGGAAGGTCTGGGAGCGGAGGAACTGCAAGAAAAGTGCGAGGGAGGAGATACAGAGGAAGGGGAGACCTGTAAAAGAGGTAAGGACGAAAGAGGGGAAGGTGTTAACGTGAGTGAGAGAAAAAAAGAGCGCGTTAGAGGGAGAGAAGTAGGCGAGGGGAGAGGTGAGAGAAGTAGGCGAGGGGAGAGGTGAGAGAAGTAGGCAAGGGGAGAGGTGAGAGTAGTAGGCGAGGGGAGAGGTGAGAGAGCAACCCCTTCTCTCGAACAGTACGTCGCATTTTGACGTATAACCTTCCCCATCCCCCCTACAGCCCAAAACTGATGTACTAAAAATCACAGCGTCTCGCAAAATTAACGTGATGTCCCGTTTTCTATTCGTGGTTCCCCGGTGAGGTTAGGTTCGGGCAGTACATCAATTTAGCGAGGTTGTGAGTGCTGGAGAGGACGAGGGGAGAGGTGTTAGAGGTAGGCAGTAAGAGAGAGAGGGGGAAGGTGTGAAAGAGGGGATAATTAAACGGTAGAAGTGGTACTCACGTCGTCAACTAATCAATTGAGGTTCTGTTGTTTTCTTTTGATACAACGAGAACTGCGCCTTCTGGTAATGTGTGTGTGTGTGTGTGTGTGTGTGTGTGTGTGTGTGTGTGTGTGTGTGTGTGTGTGTGTGTGTGTGTGTGTGTGTATTCACCTAGATGTGCTTGCGGGGGTTGAGAGCTGCTCTTTCGGCCCGCCTCTCAAATGTCAATCAACTGTTTCTACTACTACTATTTTTTTTTCCACAACACACACCCCAGGAAGCTGCCCGTGACAGCTGACTAACTCCAAGGTACCTGTTTACTGCTAGGTAATAGGAGCATTCAGGGTGAAAGAAACTTCGCCCATTTGTTTCTGCCTAGTGCGGGAATCGAACCCGCGCCACAGAATTACGAGTCCTGCGCGCTATCCATCAGGCTACCCAGGCCCCCTGTGTGTGTTTACCTAGTTGCTAATCTAATTATACTCTATTATGTCTACTACATATATTTCTATATTTCATATAGCGCGCAGGACTCGTAATTCCGTGGCGCGGGTTCAATTCCCGCACCAGGCAGAAACAAATGGGCAGAAGTTTCTTTCACCCTAAATGCCCCTGTTACCTAGCAGCAAATAGGTACCTTGGAGTTAGTCAGCTGTCACGGGCTGCTTCCTGGGGAGTATGTATGCGTGTGGTGTGGGGAAAAAGAAAGTAGTTAGTAAACAGTTGAGAGGCGGGCCGAAGGAGCAAAGCTCAACCCTCGCAAGCACAACTAGGTGAATACACACACACACACACACACAGGAAGCAGCCCGTAGCAGCTGTCTAACTCGCAGGTACCTATTTACTGCTAGGTGAACAGTCGCATCAAGGTGAAAGAGACTCTACCCATTTGTTTCCGCCTCGGCCGGAAATCGAACCCGGGCCCTTAGGACTACGACCCGTGCTCCTCCCCCCATGCTCCTCATTTAAAACCTGTATTGATCTTCCTCCTCCTCCTTCCATTAGCCATTCTAAGGCATTTTCAGTGTACATTCTTGTCGTATAGCCTCCATTTGCCCCTTGTTTATGTTGCATATTTATATTATGTGTTTTTTCACGCCTACGTTTACCAGGATTCGTCAAACATCACTTACGAAACCTGTACATCTTTCCTTAATCATTTTGGCTTTGTTTACATTTATTAATCTGTTCACGAGCTTGGAGCCTTCAGAACCCAAGGTTGTTATTGTTATAAACAACTTCGAAGTGTTTCGTAGCTCATAAAGTGTTTAATAATTATAAACAAAGCCGCCATGATTAGGAAAGATGTACAGGCTTAGTAAATTGTTGCGTAAGTGTTTGATGAATCCTGGCTTTGGCCGCCACTAAGGCCTTACACGTGTAAAGTCAGGTGTTGGCACTGTAGTGTGCGTATATAGTCAGGTGTTGGCACTGTAGTGTGCGTATATAGTAAAGTGTTGGCACTGTAGTGTGCGTATATAGTAAAGTGTTGGCACTGTAGTGTGCGTATATAGTAAAGTGTTGGCACTGTAGTGTGCGTATATAGTAAAGTGTTGGCACTGTAGTGTGCGTATATAGTCAGGTGTTGGCACTGTAGTCTGCGTATATAGTAAAGTGTTGGCACTGCAGTGTGCGTATATAGTCAGGTGTTGGCACTGTAGTGTGCGTATATAGTAAAGTGTTGGCACTGTAATGTGCGTATATAGTAAAGTGTTGGCGCTGTAGTGTGCGTATATAGTCAGGTGTTGGCACTGTAGTGTGCGTATATAGTAAAGTGTTGGCACTGTAGTGTGCGTATATAGTCAGGTGTTGGCACTGTAGTGTGCGTATATAGTAAAGTGTTGGCACTGTAGTGTGCGTATAAAAGCAGGTGTTGGCACTGTCATGCACGTGTACAAACAGGTGTAGGCACTGTAGTGCATAGTGCTTCTTTTGTCGATGTATATGTTTCGTATATATTGTGTTTTGATATTTCATCAGTACATCGTACACACTGTTTAGGTTTTACGGGTCCTTAATCGTGGGTACCCATACCCCTTTGTACTATGGGTACTGGCGAAGGGGGTATAGAGACACATTGGGTAATCCATTGGGGGTTATCAGTCTGGGGAAGACGAACAGGAAATAGAGCAGTATTAGAAGCAGGAGGAGAAGTGTGAACAAGATTACTACTACGAAGAGTGTTAGTTAGTCGAAAGGCAAGCTTTACATCAAGGGCATTAGTAAGATTTTGGCGTTAACATATGAAGAGAAGGTAGAGCACAGTGCTAGTAGTGTTGGAAACAGGTTTGGGATGAAAGAAATTATTTTTAGCTTGAGAACAGGCACAGTTGATAAAATGTAATTGAAATGGTCAAATGTAATGAAATGCCCTTCTGTCTATCCAAACACTATATTTATGTTTAATCAGAAGTAATCCAAGACGCGCACAATAATCCAAGATCACACTGATGTGTGATCATCATATCTTCAGCCACGTTATTGTGACTCATCGTCTGCATGACAGAATGTGTTTATGATACATTGTTTACGATAACAATTGATTAGGATAGAAATTGTTTATGAGATATTTCTTGTTATGATAATCTTTATTTCTGAACGAATTTGTTTACGCTAGAATTCGTTTATGATTGTATTTATTTATGATAATATTTGTTTATGAGACAACGTGTTTATGATGAAATATGTTTATGATATAAATTGTTTATGAGAGGAAGCTGGAGAACTGTCTGGCTGTGATCGGAGACGATGGCGTTTATCTCCCGCTGCACCTCTTTATATGAAATAATTAAAACAAGAAAAAACTAAATCTTTATTAAGCAATATACAAAGTAAATATCATATTTACATCAATTTACAAGAGAAAATACTCTATATATATATATATATATATATATATATATATATATATATATATATATATATATATATATATATATATATATATTTGAAATAATTCTCAGTTAACCAATGTTTCCATATTATCTTGATCCTGCCTCGCAAGAGCTTCAGTATTTTGTCTACTGAGTAACCCTCCTGCCTGCCTATCCTCACACAGTAACCCTCCTGCCTGTCTATCCACACACTGTAACCCTCCTGCCTGCCTATCCTCACACAGTAACCCTCCTGCCTGTCTATCCACACACTGTAACCCTCCTGCCTACCTATCCACACAGTAACCCTCCTGCCTGTCTATCCACACACAGTAACCCTCCTGCCTGCCTATCCACACACTGTAACCCTCCTGCCTGCCTATCCACACACAGTAACCCTCCTGCCTGCCTATCCACACACAGTAACCCTCCTGCCTGCCTATCCACACACAGTAACCCTCCTGCCTGCCTATCCACACTCAGTAACCCTCCTGCCTGCCTATCCACACACAGTAACCCTCCTGCCTACCTATCCACACACAGTAACCCTCCTGCCTACCTATCCACACACAGTAACCCTCCTGCCTACCTATCCACACACAGTAACCCTCCTGCCTACCTATCCACACACAGTAACCCTCCTGCCTGTCTATCCACACACAGTAACCCTCCCGCCTGCCTATCCACACACAGTAACCTTCCAGCCTACCTATCCACACACAGTAACCCTCCTGCCTACCTATCCACACATAGTAACCCTCCTGCCTGCCTATCCACACACAGTAACCCTCCTGCCTGCCTATCCACACACACAGTAACCCTCCTGCCTGCCTATCCACACACAGTAACCCTCCTGCCTACCTATCCACACACAGTAACCCTCCTGCCTGCCTATCCACACTCAGTAACCCTCCTGCCTGCCTATCCACACACAGTAACCCTCCTGCCTGCCTATCCACACTCAGTAACCCTCCTGCCTGCCTATCCACACACAGTAACCCTCCTGCCTGCCTATCCACACTCAGTAACCCTCCTGCCTGCCTATCCACATACAGCAACCCTCCGGCCTACCTATCCACACACAAAAAAGTGTAATCAGAAAGTAGTATAATTACTGTATCACTAATTTTCTTGCATTTTATGTCAATATGAAACATTAAAAATTACGTTAAAGCCACTCTAATACTTGGTCCACATAAAGCTTTAAGAGTGTCTATAATCCAGCTGACAAGAACATCTTTCTGCTGACAGAAATACAATATATGCATATTATTCTCAATTTCAATACATTGGTCACACCTATTGTTGTCCTTAATGCCCAACATTAACAACCTATCATTAGTAGGGCTCATGAATATAGCCATACAATAGCTCACGCTGTTTTGGGCCAATAAATTTAACATGAAGGTTTGCCCATATTATAATTTATAATAATACCCATAATAATTTTAAAATGGTTCGGTATAGGTCAGTCTGAACGTCTGTGCTCGAGGGAGTCTGAATGGCAGTTAGTGGTAATCTGTTACTTCTTAATGTATGTCCTGTACCGGTTGTCGATCAAGCTTTTCATTGCCTAATATTACCTTTTCATCTCTGTAGGTTAAGAAATTTATGTTAGTTCATCTTAATATTTCAGTCAACATGTTTTTATCTTTTGGGGGTCAATTACTTTTTTTGTATCGAGTCTGCTGATATTACTTCCCTAGCAACCGACTGCCCCTGATACCAGACTGATGTACAAGTATCTCAGATACCAGACTGATGTACAAGTATCTAAGATACCAGACTGATGTACAAGTATCTAAGATACCAGACTGATGTACAAGTATCTAAGATACCAGACTGATGTACAAGTATCTAAGATACCAGACTGATGTACAAGTATCTTAAGATACCAGACTGATGTACAAGTGTTTAAGATACCAGACTGATGTACAAGTATCTCAGATACCAGACTGATGTACAAGTATCTAAGATACCAGACTGATGTACAAGTATCTAAGATACCAGACTGATGTACAAGTATCTTAAGATACCAGACTGATGTACAAGTATCTTAAGATACCAGACTGATGTACAAGTATCTTAAGATACTAGACTGATGTACAAGTATCTCAGATACCAGACTGATGTACAAGTGTCTCAGATACCAGACTGATGTACAAGTATCTTAAGATACCAGACTGATGTACAAGTATCTTAAGATACTAGACTGATGTACAAGTATCTCAGATACCAGACTGATGTACAAGTGTTTAAGATACCAGACTGATGTACAAGTATCTCAGATACCAGACTGATGTACAAGTATCTAAGATACCAGACTGATGTACAAGTATCTAAGATACCAGACTGATGTACAAGTATCTTAAGATACCAGACTGATGTACAAGTATCTTAAGATACCAGACTGATGTACAAGTATCTTAAGATACTAGACTGATGTACAAGTATCTCAGATACCAGACTGATGTACAAGTGTCTCAGATACCAGACTGATGTACAAGTGTCTCAGATACCAGACTGATGTACAAGTGTCTCAGATACCAGACTGATGTACAAGTATCTAAGATACCAGACTGATGTACAAGTATCTAATATACCAGACTGATGTACAAGTGTCTCAGATACCAGACTGATGTACAAGTATCTAAGATACCAGACTGATGTACAAGTATCTTAAGATACCAGACTGATGTACAAGTATCTAAGATACCAGACTGACTTGATGTATCCACGGATCTATCTAAACTTAATTCACCTGACTTCTTGAGGTTATCTTGAGATGATTTCGGGGCTTAGCGTCCCCGCGGCCCGGTCTTCGACTAGGCCTCCTTTTTGTTACACACCCCCCAGGAAGCAGCCCGTAGCAGCTGTCTAACTCCCAGGTACCTATTTACTGCTAGGTAACAGTGGCATCAGGGTGAAAGAAACATTTTGCTCATTTGTCTCCGCCTCCACCAGGGATCGAACCCGGAACTTCAGGATTACGAATCCGAAGCGCTCCCCACCCAGCTGTCTTAGTGATATATAATAGTACTCTCGAACGATCCACAAATGTGTCTGGTCTGTACATTGTTCAAAGTTCTCAAAAGCCATATCTCATATTTCTCTACAGCTGAGGGGAATAATTAAATGGAATTAAGTAGAAAAACATCTTAGTAGTAGCCATCCATCAGTCTCAGGAGACTATGGAGTTGAGCTCTGGTGCTCGGTCTGGAGTGGCCTCTCCAGGGCGCAAAGCCTGGGTAGGTTGATACGAAGAAGCTGTTACCCATGCAGCAGGTCCCCCCCCCCCTCTTCACGGTGCCGAACGTCTCCAATGAAAAGACAATTTACACAATATAAAATTTGCACATGATACGACATAAAGATATTAATTCATTGTATTACAGGCAACATAAACTTGGGAACCAAGAGCTGTAGTTGCACCTTGCAAAAAAAAACAAATGAAAATGTGCACAAACACACAACAACAACAGCTGCAGTAACAGGAATTTGTGCCATGAGAACAACCGCTACAAGCGAAATGTTGAGCAACTGCAAGAATGTAATCAGTGAAAGACAGGAAGGAGTTAATCCTTCATAACAGGATCTGCACAGAGTAATGCACTGTAGAGTAATTACAGTGGCCGGGATTATGTGTCCTCGGCTTGCTTGATGCCGTGTCCTTGATGGATGGCCCATCTCGGGACAGCTGCCGCTAAGGGCTAACAATATTAGTTTGTTAATTAACTCTGCTGGTTATTGAAATGTTGGGGGTGTCCGGCAGGTGGCGTGGAGGAGCAGCAAAAACTACCAGAGGTTAACAGTTCAGGTCGTTACTGGTGGTACTTATCACTGTCAATCTCTCTCTCATTCTCTCTCTCTGTCTCTCTCTCTCTCTCTCTCTCTCTCTCTCTCTCTCTCTCTCTCTCTCTCTCTCTCTCTCTCTCTCTCTCTCTCTCTCTCTCTCTCTCTCTCTCTCTCTCTCTCTCTCTCTCTCTCTCTCTCTCTGTCTCTCTCTCTGTCTCTCTCTCTCTCTCTCTCTCTCTCTCTCTCTCTCTCTCTCTCTCTCTCTCTCTCTCTCTCTCTCTCTCTCTCTCTCTCTCTCTCTCTCTCTCTCTCTCTCTGTCTCTCTCTGTCTCTGTCTCTGTCTCTGTCGCTCTGTCTGTCTGTCTGTCTGTCTGTCTGTCTGTCTGTCTGTCTGTCTGTCTGTCTGTCTCTCTCTCTCTCTCTCTCTCTCTCTCTCTCTCTCTCTCTCTCTCTCTCTCTCTCTCTCTCTCTCTCTCTCTCTCTCTCTCTCTCTCTCTCTCTCTCTCTCTCTCTCTCTCTCTCTCTCTCTCTCTCTCTCTCTCTCTCTGTCTCTCTCTCTCTCTCTCTCTCTCTCTCTCTCTCTCTCTCTCTCTCTCTCTCCTCTCTCTCTCTCTCTCTCTCTCTCTCTCTCTCTCTCTCTCTCTCTCTCTCTCTCTCTCTCTCTCTCTCTCTCTCTCTCTCTGTCTCTCTCTCTCTCTCTCTCTCTCTCTCTCTCTCTCTCTCTCTCTCTCTCTCTCTCTCTCTCTCTCTCTCTCTCTCTCTCTCTCTCTCTCTCTCTCTCTCACACACACAGAGACAGAGAGTGAATGAGTGAGAGCGTGAGAGTGAACGAGTGAGGGAAGACCTTGAGAGATCACATGACTTCAACAACACGTGATGTGAGGCTAAGTTTAGTAGCAGAATACTACAAGAACACATTCAGAATAATAATAATAAAATTGGGGTAAAATAAGCCCTTGAAGATGCGTGTATTTTGCAATATGGAATAAAAATCTTTTATATAAATTAATGTTCTCAATTACCCAATTCCCCTGAATGGTTCAAATCTCTGCTATCGGGAGGTAGAAGACAAGTACTATAGCATTTCTATAGTACTTGTAGCGATACTATAGCATCGCTACACACTTGGATCTCTTTTGGGTCTCACGAACTTCCAGTACTTATAACTGGATTATTTCCAGTACTTATAGCTCTTAGCTTGCCCTTTCCAGGGGTCATATTAAACTTTACCGTACTGGTAATCCTGGAACGCGACTCGCCAATCCCTTGGTGGTCATTCAGATACGGGCTAAGTAATGTGGCATGAGAACCGTTCATGCTCCTAAACACACACACACACACACACACACACACACACACACACACACACACACACACACACACACACACACACACACACACACACACACACACACACACACACACACACACACACACACACACACACACACACACACACAAGATATTAGAAAGAACTTTTTTAGTGTCAGAGTGGTTGACAAATGGAATGCATTAGGCAGTGATGTGGTGGAGGCTGACTCCATACACAGTTTCAAGTGTAGATATGATAGAGCCCAATAGGCTCAGGTAGGAACCTGTACACCAGTTCATTGACGGCTGAGAGGCGGAACCAAAGAGGAAGAGCTCAACGCCCGCAAACACAACTAGGTGAGTACACACACACACACACACACACACACACACACACACACACACACACACACACACACACACACACACACACACACACACACACACACACACACACACACACACACACACAGGATTGAGGATTTGTCCTCAATCCTCAATTGAGATTGAGGATTTGGAACTACAGGGGATCTTGAGAGACATGAGAGCCCAGATGGCAGGGAATGAGGTGCAAGTCCACCGACGCATTGGACCATACAACTGTAACAGGAAACGACCTGTCCTGGTACAGTTCACTAACGAAGAGGCAGTGGATTACATACTGCATCACAAACACCTACTCAGAGGTAGCGAAAATTACTACAACGTATTTATTGACAAATTCATGACGAAGGAGGAACAGATTGCCCACAGAGCAAGCAAACAACAATACGACTCTTCCCATTTGAGCGCAGCTACACACCCCAGTGCTAATCCACCCCATGCTAACCAGCTCACACGTGCTTCTCAGGTCGCCCCTTTCCCAAATCAGCCGCCCCTGCTTATCTCCCCAGCACATCCCTTGACCCCTCTGACCCCACTGGAGTCAAATTCATCCCACATTCCAAGGACCCCCTCATCACCTCAACCCCCAAAACCCGTCCAGCCCTCGTCCCCTCAACCCCCAAAACCCACCCAGCTCTCATCTCCTCAACCCCCAAATCCCATCCAGACCTCATCCCCTCAACCCCAAGAACCCACCCAGACCTCATCCCCTCAACACCCAAAGCCTACCCTGCCCTCACCCCTCCTCATCCCCTCTCCTTCCATGTGACCCCCCACCCTTGCGAGGGAGGTGGGAGGTCCCCCCCACCCCCTCTATCCATCCCCCTCCCAACCTCTCAACCTCTATCTGTCTCCCAACCTTACGCCATCTCCCAACCCCTCTATGCCCTCCCTAATCTTCAGACCCAGTATGCCCTTCCTGCTCCAGACCTACCTACCCAGGCCCTACCCCAGACCCTCCTACCTACCTTCCTAGAAGCCCAGCCCCCAGTAGCCCCCCAAGCACCCCTCCTGAACTCTTTCACCCCCCATACACCCCCCGGACCCCCCCAGACACCCCCTGGATCCCCCCGGACATCCCCCGGACCCTCCCCGCCCCCAGTCATCCCCCAGACACCCCCCAGATCCCCCAGATCCCCTCTGCCCCCAGTCACCCCCCAGACATCCCCCAGATCCCCCCAGACCCCCAGAGAAAGGGAGAACTCTGGTACAAGAGTTTCCATGAAGAATCTCAAGGTTTGGTACACCAATGCTGATGGGGTATCTAATAAAGCAGAAGAGATAAAAGAAAGAGTGAGTGAAGCAGATCCTGACATAGTTGCAATTGTGGAAACTAAAATTAATGACATGATCTCAGATGCTATCTTTCCTGAAGGGTACCAGGTGATACGAAAAGAGAGGACACAGAGACAGGGAGGGGGAGTAGCACTCCTAATAAAGCGGAAATGGAAGTTTGAAGACCTGGGAAATCGAGTTACCAATGAGTGCACAAGCTTCATACATGGAACTCTGACAGTAGATGGGAGGAAGATTGTGATCATGGTAATCTACAATCCCCCACCAAACAGTAGAAGACCCAGGCAGGAGTATGATGACAACAACAAAGCATGTATTGATGAACTGCAGAAGGCAGCAACACTAGCCCACAGAATGAGAGCGAAGCTGCTGATCATGGGGGACCTAAATCATGGAGAGATAAATTGGGAATCAAGGAATCCCCATGGAGGGGATGAAACGTGGGGAGCAAAATTAGTAGATGTTATAGACAGGAATTTCCTGACACAACATGTGAAGGAAGACACAAGGGAAAGAGGAGGAGATGCACCGAGCCTATTAGACCTGATTTTCACCCAGAACGTAGAAGATATCGAGAATTTAGAGCATGAAATACCTCTAGGGGCCAGTGACCATTGTGTCCTAGTCTTTGACTACATGATGGAATTCAAAATTATGACCATGGGACAAGAGATCTGGGAAAGGAGAGCTGACTACAGGAAAGGGGACTATATGAGGATAAGGGACTATCTGGGTGAAGTGCAGTGGGAGGAAGAAATTAGAGGAAAAACAGTCCAAGATATGATGGACCTAGTCATACAGAGATGCCAGGAGGCCGAAGAGAGATTTATACCAACGGTAAAGGGAAAAAATAAGAAGGAATATAATAACCCATGGTTTAATAGACAGTGTCAGGAAGCAAAAATGGCCAGCAGGCGGGAGTGGAGGAAGTACAGAAGACAAAGAACAGAGGACAACAGAAGCAGATACAACAGAGCTAGGAACGATTACATTAACATAAGACGAACATCGGAAAGGGACTATGAGAACGATATTGCAATCAAAGCGAAAAAACAACCTAAGTTACTACACAGTCATATAAGAAGAAAAATGTCGGTGAACGACCAAGTGACAAGACTAAGGAAGACAGAGGGGGCATATACTGAAAGTGACAAGGAAATCTGCGAGGCACTGAATGCCAGTTTCCATGGAGTGTTCACTACCGAGCCTGAGCAGCTCCCATTGTTGGAAGGGGTTACCCTAGATGAAAGACTATCAGATATAGAGGTGACAGCAGAGGAGGTAATGAAACAGTTGACAACTCTAGATGCAACTAAAGCAGTTGGACCAGACAAAGTATCACCGTGGATACTAAAAGAAGCAGCACAGGCCCTCAGCGTGCCTCTGGCAATGATCTTTAATGAGTCACTTATGTCAGGAGAATTGCCCAGTTGCTGGAAGAAGGCAAATGTCGTGCCGATCTTCAAGAAAGGAGATAGGGAGGAGGCACTTAACTACAGACCTGTATCACTGACAAGCATCCCCTGTAAAATACTGGAAAGAATAATTAGGCTACGACTGGTTGCACACCTGGAGAACATTAGGTTTGTGAACAAACATCAACATGGGTTCTGGACAGGGAAATCGTGCCTAACAAACCTTCTGGAATTCTATGATAAAATAACGAGGATAAGACAGGACAGAGATGGTTGGGCAGACTGCATATTTCTGGACTGCCAAAAAGCCTTTGATACAGTACCGCACATGAGACTGCTGTTCAAGCTCGAGAGGCAGGCGGGGGTGGGGGGAAAGGTCCTAGAATGGATAAGGAACTACCTAACAGGAAGGAGCCAAAGAGTTACGGTAAGGGGCGAGAAGTCGGACTGGCGAACAGTAACAAGTGGAGTACCACAAGGATCGGTGCTGGGACCAATTCTATTTCTTGTATATGTTAACGACATGTTTACAGGCGTAGAGTCCTACATGTCGATGTTTGCGGATGATGCAAAGTTGATGAGAAGAGTTGTGACAGATGAGGATTGCAGGATCCTCCAAGAGGACCTGAACAGATTGCAGAGATGGTCAGAGAAATGGCTACTAGAATTCAACACGAGCAAATGTAAAGTTATGGAAATGGGACTAGGAGATAGGAGACCAAAGGGACAGTACACAATGAAGGGGAACAGCCTACCTGTAACGACGCGTGAAAGAGACCTGGGGGTGGACGTAACACCTAATCTATCTCCTGAGGCACATATTAATAGGATAACGACAGCAGCGTACTCTACACTGGCAAAAGTTAGAACATCATTCAGAAACCTAAGTAAGGAGGCATTTAGGGCGCTTTACACTGCCTACGTAAGGCCAGTCTTAGAGTATGCCGCCTCATCATGGAGTCCCCATCTGAAGAAGCATATAATGAAACTGGAAAAGGTTCAGAGGTTTGCAACGAGACTCGTCCCAGAGCTACGAGGGATGGGGTATGAAGAGCGCCTGAGGGAACTGTGCCTTACGACACTAGAAAGAAGAAGGGAGAGGGGGGACATGATAGGAACGTATAAGATACTCAGAGGAATTGACAGAGTGGACATAGACGAAATGTTCACACGGAATAGTAACAGAACGAGAGGACATGGATGGAAGCTTGAAACTCAGATGAGTCACAGAGATGTAAGGAAGTTTTCTTTTAGCGTGAGAGTAGTGGGGAAATGGAATGCACTTCAGGAACAGGTTGTGGAAGCAAATACTATTCATAATTTTAAAACCAGGTATGATAGGGAAATGGGACAGGAGTCATTGCTGTAAACAACCGATGCTCGAAAGGCGGGATCCAAGAGTCAATGCTCGATCCTGCAAGCACATATAGGTGAGTACATATAGGTGAGTACACACACACACACACACACACACACACACACACACACACACACACACACCTATGCTGCACACATTTTCAAGTGTGCCCTGATTTCAGTGTGCTGCAGAACTCCAGCTTCCTCAGGTCCAGATGAGACTCCCAGGGGGGTAATGAGAGGCAAATCTCATTCATGATGCCATCAGCTCCCGAAGGCAAAAGTTGGGGGCACGGGACCAGTCCTCTGAGCGGCAACAAGAGGCTTAGCCACCACCCTCACCAAAGTCCAAAGTTCCAGGCTCGTAACACAGGAAAACCCACTCTCGATTGGCCTGGGAAGTGTTACGTTTTGGATGGGAGAAGCGTTAAGGGTGAATAGACACACTTGTGGAGCTATTCTCTATAAATCTTGGGAGATAAATTGGCAACAAGGGCTCGAGCGATTCTGTATGGAAATGTGCGCGCTCTCTTGTGCAGCACTGAGCGCTCTCTCTCGTGGTTGTGTGGTACTGAGCGCTCTCTCTCGTGGTTGTGTGGTACTGAGCGCTCTCTCTCGTGCTTGTGTGGTACTGAGCGCTCTCTCTCGTGCTTGTGTGGTACTGAGCGCTCTCTCGTGCTTGTGTGGTACTGAGCGCTCTCTCTCGTGCATGTGCAGCACTGAGCGCTCTCTCTCGTGCTTGTGTGGTACTGAGCGCTCTCTCTCGTGGTTATGTAGCACTGAGCGCTCTCTCTTGTGCTTGTGTGGTACTGAGCGCTCTCTCTCGTGCTTGTGTGGTACTGAGCGCTCTCTCTCGTGCTTGTGTGGTACTGAGCGCTCTCTCTCGTGGTTATGTAGCACTGAGCGCTCTCTCTCGTGGTTATGGAGCACTGAGTGCTCTCTCTCGTGGTTATGGAGCACTGAGCGCTCTCTCTCGTGCTTGTGTAGCACTGAGCGCTCTCTCTTGTGGTTATGGAGCACTGAGCGCTCTCTCTTGTGCTTGTGTGGTACTGAGCGCTCTCTCTCGTGCTTGTGTGGTACTGAGCGCTCTCTCTCGTGCTTGTGTGGTACTGAGCGCTCTCTCGTGCTTTTATGGAACTGAGCGCGCTCCCTTGTGCTTGTATGGTACTGAGCGCTCTCTTTTGTGCTTGTGTGGGACTGTCGAGCGCTCTCTCTCTCTCTTGTGTTTGTATTGTACTAAGCGCTTTTTCCTAGGGCTTATTCTATACTGAGCACCTTCTCTTTTGTAGCACTGAGCGCTCTGTCGTGCTTATGCAGTAATGAGCTCTCTATCTCGTTCTCAAGAGAACGAGCTTTTCTACTCTATTCCCTCTAACCAACTCACATCTGCTATTTCCGTCTGTGTACACCACTCAAGTGCACTCTTTCCCTATATCCCATATCTACTTTCTACATCTCTCCCCACTCATATTTACTCTCCCCATATACCTCACTCGCATCTACTCTCTCTATTTCGCGAACTCGCATCTACTCTCTCTTCCTCGCATCTACTCTCTCTATCTCGCGAACTCGCATCTACTCTCTCTATTTCGCGAACTCGCATCTACTCTCTCTACCTTGCGAACTCGTATCTACTCTATCTCGCGAACTGGCATCTACTCTCTATCCCGCGAACTCGCATCTACTCTCTCTATCTCGCGAACTGGCATCTACTCTCTCTCTCGCGAACTCGCATCTACTCTCTATCTCGCGAACTCGCATCTACTCTCTATCTCGCGAACTCGCATCTACTCTCACTCTACCCTTCTCAGCCCTTGCAGCTCCGGTCTACAAAAAAGGTATTTAATATATGCGCTCCGCAGGTGAGACAGTCTTGAGTAACACAGCCACCCCTTTTTTCCTGCCTGTCACCGTCAATAATACTTTCCAGGTGGTGTTCCAGAACTGGTGGTTAGTCTCGTGGGTGGTGTTCCAGAACTGGAGGTTAGTCTCGTGGGTGTGTTCCAGAGGCTATACAGTCCCGTGGGGGGTGTTCCAGAGGCTATACAGTCCCGTAGGGGGTGTTCCAGAGGCTATACAGTCCCGTGGGGGGTGTTCCAGAGGCTATACAGTCCCGTGGGGGGTGTTCCAGAGGCTATACAGTCCCGTGTGGGGTGTTCCAGAGACTATACAGTCTCGTGGGGGGTGTTCCAGAGGCTATACAGTCTCGTGGGAGGTGTTCCAGAGGCTATACAGTCCCGTAGGGGGTGTTCCAGAGGCTATACAGTCCCGTGGGGGGTGTTCCAGAGGCTATACAGTCCCGTGGGGGGTGTTCCAGAGGCTATACAGTCCCGTGGGGGGTGTTCCAGAGGCTATACAGTCCCGTGTGGGGTGTTCCAGAGGCTATACAGTCTCGTGGGGGGTGTTCCAGAGGCTATACAGTCTCGTGGGAGGTGTTCCAGAGGCTATACAGTCTCGTGGGGGATGTTCCAGAGGCTATACAGTCTCGTGGGTGTGTTCCAGAGGCTATACAGTCTCGTGGGAGGTGTTCCAGAGGCTATACAGTCTCGTGGGGAGTGTTCCAGAGGCTATACAATCTCGTGGGTGGTGTTCCAGAGGCTATACAGTCTCGTGGGGAGTGTTCCAGAGGCTATACAGTCTCGTGGGTGTGCTCCAAAGGCTATACAGTCTCTTCGGTGTGTTCCAGAGGCTATACAATCTCGTGGGTGGTGTTCCAGAGGCTATACAGTCTCGTGGGGAGTGTTCCAGAGGCTATACAGTCTCGTGGGGGTGTGATCCAGAGGTTATACAGTCTCGTGGGTGGTGTTCCAGAGGCTATACAGTCTCGTGGGTGGTGTTCCAGAGGCTATACAGTCTCGTGGGTGGTGTTCCAGAGGCTATACAGTCTCGTGGGGAGTGTTCCAGAGGCTATACAGTCTCGTGGGTGTGTTCCAGAGGCTATACAGTCTCTTGGGTGTGTTCCAGAGCCTATACAGTCTCGTGTGGGGTGTTCCAGAGGCTATACAGTCCCGTGGGTGGTATTCCAGAGGCTATACAGTCTCGTGGGTGGTGTTCCAGAGGCTATACAGTCTCGTGGGAGGTGTTCCAGAGGCTATACCGTCTCGTGGGTGGTGTTCCAGAGGCTATACAGTCCCGTGGGGAGTGTTCCAGAGGCTATACAGTCCCGTGGGTGTGTTCCAGAGGCTATACAGTTTCGTGGGGGGTGTTCCAGAGGCTATTCAGTCTCGTGGGTGGTGTTCCAGGCTGGACTTACTAGCCTTGAGGAAATATTCCAGGCTGGACTTACTAGCCTTGAGGAAGTATTCCAGGCTGGACTTACTAGCCTTGAGGAAGTATTCCAAGCTGGACTTAATAGCCTTGAGGAAGTATTCCAGGCTGGACTTACTAGCCTTGAGGAAGTATTCCAAGCTGGACTTACTAGCCTTGAGGAAGTATTCCAGGCTGGACTTACTAGCCTTGAGGAAGTATTCCAAGCTGGACTTACTAGCCTTGAGGAAGTATTCCAGGCTGGACTTACTAGCCTTGAGGAAGTATTCCAAGCTGGACTTACTAGCCTTGAGGAAGTATTCCAGGCTGGACTTACTGTCACAAGACAGTGTTAAGAGGAGTGTCTCTCAAACACTACAGCACCATGGAAGAAGATCAGAAGGATTTCAGTTGTGTAACTCCGCTTGATACACATACTAGACATGTATATATTGTGACATACTAAATCCTTCCCCCAAACTGCTCTCACCCCCTACCTTACCCTCTCCTTCCCTACCCTACCCTTTCCTTCCTCCTCCCCAAGTCTTCCTCTTTCCTTTCCCCTTCCCAAGTTTTATTCTTTTCTTTCTCCTCCCCAAGTCTTTTTCTCTTTCCTTACCCCTCCCCACGTCTTCTTCTTTCCTTCATTCTCCTCTGCCCTCTCTCCTAACCATCTCACTGTCTTCCCTCTTCTTCCCCTACCTCACCCCTCCCCAACCACCCCCCCCCCCCTCTCTACCCTTACCCCCTCCCCCTTCCCCGTCATAAGCAGGTGGTCCTCCTCTACGGGCAGGTTTGATATACACACGTAACCTCATCTTCAATGAAAGTCTCTCTCAATTTAGTGTTCGTCTATATCGTTGCTATCAAAGCGTTCTGGCAGGATACACATTACCGTGTCTAGCGGGATAGTGTTACCACTCAATCCCAGAATTCGGTTTTAGGTTTTTATTGTCTACTCGGCTGTATTGATTCAACTGCAATCGATAGCTGTTTCCCGGTATATTGAGAGTGGTTCGTGCGGAAACGTTTTGTTTAATGAGACCCTCGTTGGTCATCTTGAAACTTACCTCAACGCTGCCAAAGTTCTAATGCTAGTAATTTTTATTATATTTTAAAATGTATTTAGTTTCTTGTATATATATATATATATATATATATATATATATATATATATATATATATATATATATATATATATATATATATATATATATATATATATATATTTATAGCAGTTTATTATGGATTATCTCTTGGGGTTATTCCAGAGGTTGATGGAAGTATTCCAGAGGCGCTGGGTACCTCTAAGAGGTCTTCCAGAGGCGCTGGATAGCCTCTTAAGAGGCATTCCAGAAGCATTGCGTAGCTTCTAAGACGTATTCTAAGCCCTAGATAGTGTCTTAGAGGTGTTCCATATAGGCTAGATAGCGTCAACATCTAAGAAGTATTCCAAACTAGGGGATAGGTATTGCGTGCTAAGGGTACTCTACTTCAGGGACTTGAGCTCCTCGCAGTTAACAAGGAAGGATGGGACTCCCTAAGAGACATTTCGGTATTGCCATATTTAATGGATGCTTTCCATTATTGAATAATTCTGGAAGTATCAACACCCTGTGGAGGTCAGTTGCGGGTTACAAGTGAAGCTTCCACTGCCCACCAGCTCTGTCTCCTGTTTGCTGGTGGATCCCAGCACACTCCTGGTTGTATAACTTTTAGCGTGCATAATGAATGCAACGGTTTAACCTAGCCACAAACCCAAGCAACCCACTTAACCTATCGACGCCATTGCATAGAAAACGGCAATATGACGGTTATCTTGAGATGATTTCGGGGCTTTTAGTGTCCCCGCGGCCCGGTCCTCGACCAGGCCTCCACCCCCAGGAAGCAGCCCGTGACAGCTGACTGACACCCAGGTACCTATTTTACTGCTAGGTAACAGGGGCATAGGGTGACAGAAACTCTGCCCATTGTTTCTCGCCGGCGCCTGGGATCGAACCCAGGACCACAGGATCACAAGTCCAGCGTGCTGTCCGCTCGGCCGACTGGCTTCCCCTGGGTGTCTTAGATAACCCAGTACGCTGGTTCTGTACCACAATCCTGCTCCAAATGTGTTCTACTCATAACTGTGAAGTTATGACACATCAATTGAGATGTAAGTGATAGTTTCATATTGTCCAGGTAGTTGGCCTCATATAATGTGGGGGCCGGATATGATGCAGCACTAACGTGTTTATGTGCTCAGAGGCAAGTGTAGGTTGGCTGGGCGCCCGAGGCAATGCTCTTCATTATATCTGCTTGTTCACGTGTTGATGTTCATTATACCTGGTTGTTCATGTGTTCATGTTCATTATACCTGGTTGTTCATGTGTTCATGTTCATTATATCTGCTTGTTCACGTGTTGCTGTTCATTATACATGGTTGTTCACATGATACGTATCATTATATATGTCATATAAAGTCATATATGCTAATTATGGATTTGTGTATGCGTGTATAAATTTATATGAAGTCATATATATAATAATTAGGATTAAGGTTTATGTGTATGTACGTATAATGACATAGTCATATATAACGATGCATGAACGGAGAGACACCTAAAAACAGGTGTTTCAACGGTGAAAAACATGTGTTTCAACAGTGGAAAACAGGTGTTTCAACGGTGGGAAAAACAGGTGTTTCAACGGTGAAAAACAAGTGTTTCAACGGTGAAAAACAGGTGTTTCAACGGTGGAAAAGGATGTGTTTCAACGGTGGAAAACAGGTGTTTCAACGGTGAAAAACAGGTGTTTCAACGGTGAAAAATAGGTTTTTCATGTTAGGTGTTTCAACAATGAAAAACAGGTGTTTCAACGGCAAAAAAGGGGGTTTCAACTGTGAAAAAACAGGTGTTTCGCCGGTGAAAAAACAGGTGTTTCAACGGTGGAAAAAACAGGCGTTTCAACGGTGAAAAACAGGTGTTTCAACGGTGGAAAAAACAGGTGTTTGAACAGTGAAAAAACAGGTGTTTCAACGGTGGAAAAAACAGGAGTTTCAACGGTGAAAAACAGGTGTTTCAACAGTGGAAAAAAACAGGTGTTTGAACAGTGAAAAAACAGGTGTTTCAACAGTGGAAAAGGAGGTGTTTCAACGGTGAAAAACAGGTGTTTCAACGGTGAAAAACAGGTGTTTCAACAGTGAAAAAACAGGTGTTTCAACAGTGGAAAAGGAGGTGTTTCAACGGTGGAAAACAGGTGTTTCAATGGTGGAAAACAGGTGTTTCAACGGTGAAAAACAGGTTGGTAAGTGGCAAGTGTCAAATTGGGTAACTTGGATGTGAAGGAAAGCGTTATATACCCAGGTGGTCAGGTCACGAGGTTCCCACGCCCCAGCATCATGCGGGACGCAGCTCTCTCACACACACACACACATCTCAGTAGCTGCTACTTGTTCCTGGAGGCTGGAGTGCCGGGTGCAGGCACGGTAGTAGCGCGGGGTGAGGAGCGATACGGAGCACGGAAGGGGGGATGGGGGGTCGCTGGGGGGGATAGGGAGTGGGGCTCGTTGGGGGGGATAGGGAGTGGGGCTCGTTGGGGGGGATAGGGAGTGGGGCTCGTTGGGGGGGATAGGGAGTGGGGCTCGTTGGGGGGATAGGGAGTGGGGCTCGTTGGGGGGGATAGGGAGTGGGGCTCGTTGGGGGGGATAGGGAGTGGGGCTCGTTGGGGGGGATAGGGAGTGGGGCTCGTTGGGGGGGATAGGGAGTGGGGCTCGTTGGGGGGGAATAGGGAGTGGGGCTCGTTGGGGGGGATAGGGAGTGGGGCTCGTTGGGGGGATAGGGAGTGGGGCTCGTTGGCAAGAATGGGATAGAGACACGCTAGTAGGGATGGGAGGGGGGGGAGGGAGATGAAGTACACATCCATACATATCACATAAATGTATATAAATAAATTAACTAGCCATATATATTCAAAGCATGAATGTATAGACCAATTGGCGTCAAGTTTATATACTACCACAAAATTGATTTAATCATTCTGAATAAGCAGTGAAATGTTATTTAAACATCTTTATCGATCCTTCAGACTTTCCAACTACAAATGAATCCAGTTTATACATCCTGAGGTCATTTTTTAACATATTTTATTCAACTCGTTTGAATTACATTCCTAATAATAAAGGATTAGGCCAGTTTTCTAGAATTCAGCCATCGAATGGTCTAAATCTCGCACATGCAGGAACAAGGCAATAGACTAATTGATCCAGCTCTAACACTGTATGTGTAGGCGAGGAGTCACAATAACGTGGCTGAAGTATGTTGACCAGACCACACACTAGAAGGTGAAGGGACGACGACAGCTCTAACACTGTATGTGTAGGCGAGGAGTCACAATAACGTGGCTGAAGTATGTTGACCAGACCACACACTAGAAGGTGAAAGGACGACGACAGCTCTAACACTGTATGTGTAGGCGAGGAGTCACAATAACGTGGCTGAAGTATGTTGACCAGACCACACACTAGAAGGTGAAAGGACGACGACAGCTCTAACACTGTATGTGTAGGCGAGGAGTCACAATAACGTGGCTGAAGTATGTTGACCAGACCACACACTAGAAGGTGAAGGGACGACGACGTTTCGGTCCGTCCTGGACCATTCTCAAGTCGATTGAGAATGATTTGTGTATGTTGAGAATGTCACAATCTCAAGTCACAATCGACTTGAGAATGGTCCAGGACGGACCGAAACGTCGTCGTCCCTTCACCTTCTAGTGTGTGGTCTGGTCAACACTGTATTTGTGTTGTTTTACACGTTGTCCACATATTTACCCGAGTGTTCTATGTCTATGTGTTCTATGTGTTCTACGTCACAATTGATACGTGTAATTTCAGAAACACCCAACAGTTGAAATACAAAAAATTGTCAACAGCATATGCATTTTTGAAAGTCAAATTTTGGTTCAGTTATTTTAGTGTCCGATAACTCCCCAAGTCCTGTTCAAATTATATAATTGATAATCAAATTGTTTATTAATCTTTTTTAAAAATAAATTTTTAATAAAGCTTACTTATCAGGAAATTCTGGGATCCAGGCAGCCCCAGCAGGATGCCGGGTCCTATTGGCAGGAGGTATAGGAATCCAACTCCAAGTTGATCCGACAGTGAGGCGAATCAGACAGCCTGTTCTTATCCCGCTAATCAGGAGCACTAACTAGCTAGACCCGACAGAAACCGTGCAAACACAAATTGGCGACACACCAGTAGACTAGACGGCCAGGCAGAGTAGATAACATTTTCACAACCGATATCCTGAGCTTTTCGACAGCCAGGAAGATTAGATAGCCATTTTCTGAACCGCTAACTAGAACCTTTGGACAGCCAGTCAGGTTAGATAGCCATTATCAGACCCGATAAGTAGAGCCATTTGACAGCCAGACAGAATCAACAGGTGAGTGCCAAAACTGCTCCCAAGGCCAGTCAAAGAGCCAGGCAGGTGCGATATACGGCCTCCCAGACCAGGATAGGAACAATGGGGTAGGTATCACCTTACATCTCCACCTCCGGGGCCTTTTGTTAGTCCTCGGCGGCCACTACACGCTAAATTAGGCCACCCACCCAACTTCTGTTCCCCCATTCTGATACAGCTGTCAACTCCACCTGATAAGATTGTTCGCAGTTCTGGTAAACTATCAATTGCCGTATATCAGATATTGGGACGTCATCTGCAAGGTTCCTTGGTAGTGTATAGCAGTGATGGGATGTTGCATATAAGTGCCTTATGTTGCATATGTCCTGTTTTATACTACAGATACCCCTGCCTAATACTTCAGATATCCTGCCTTATACATAATACAGATTCACAAACTTTATTCGTAGCAACATATACAAATCGTTACCATTCAGGCTGATCTAAACAGGTGTACAGTAATGTCAAAGTTACGTTTTATAGTTTCATTTGCCTAGACTATGAAGTTATACTCAGATATTTACATCACAAATGATATAAAATTCTTTGAAACGCCGTGTATACTGGTAGAACACTATGTAACGTTTCTCTGACTTTTAAGTTTTAGTTAAATGCTGATGTTAGACGCTGGAAGTGTGGTAGTATAGTGACGGGAAGTGTCTGGAATTGTGGTTGTAGCATGTGGAGGTGTGGAGTGGCGTGAGGCAGTGTGGAGCGGTATCCAACGGTGTCCGGGAGGAATATTAGGGGAGTAATTACTAGGCAGGTAAGACTGGTCACGGCCCTCACCACCTGTCGCTCCCCTGCTTGGGAACACTCACATACACACACACACACACACACACACACACACACACACACACACACACACACACACACACACACACACACACACACACACACACACACACACACACACACACACACACACACACACACACACACACACACACACACACACACACACACACACACACACACACACACACACACACACACACACACACACACACACACACACACACACACACACACACACACACACACACACACACACACACACACACACACACACACACACACACACACACACACACACACACACACACACACACACACACACACACACACACACACACACACACACACACACACACACACACACACACACACACACACACACACACACACACACACACACACACACACACACACACACACACACACACACACACACACACACACACACACACACACACACACACACACACACACACACACACACACACACACACACACACACACACACACACACACACACACACACACACACACACACACACACACACACACACACACACACACACACACACACACACACACACACACACACACTCACACACACACACACACACACACACACACACACACACACACACACACACACACACACACACACACACACACACACACACACACACACACACACACACACACACACAGATGTGTGGATGCACACACACACACAGATGTGGCGAGATGTCACCAGCAGAGTCCCACAGGGCTCTGTACTCGGACTCATCCTGTTTCTAGTATATGTAAACGACCTTCCAGAGGGTATAGACTCATTCCTCTCAATGTTTACGGATGATGCAAAAATTATGAGAAGAATCAAAACAGATAAAGATAGACAGAGACTACAGGACGACCTGGACAAACTGGAGGAATGGTCTAGAAAATGGCTGCTAAAGTTCAACTCAGGAAAGTGTAAAGTAATGAAATTAGGCGAAGGGAGCAGAAGGCTGAACACAAGGTACCTTCTGGGAGTTGAAATCCTGCAAGAGTCAAATAGAGAGAAAGATCTGGGGGTTGATATCACACCGAACCTGTCCCCAGAGGCCCACATCAAAAGGATATCATCAGCGGCATATGCTAGACTGGCCAATATAAGAACTGCCTTTATAGACTTGTGTAAGGAATCGTTCAGGATCCTGTATACCACTTATGTAAGACCAATCCTGGAGTATGCAGCTCCAGCCTGGAGTCCATACCTAGTTAAACACAAGACAAAGTTAGAGAAGATTCAGAGGTATGCCACCAGACTGGTCCCGGAACTGAGAGGAATGAGTTACGAGGAAAGGCTAAGGGAGCTGAACCTAACAACCCTGGAAAACAGAAGAGTAAGGGGAGACATGATAACCACCTACAAAATTTTCAGGGGAATTGACAGGGTGGACAAAGACAAACTCTTTAGCACGGGTGAACACGAACAAGGGGACACAGGTGCAAACTTAGTACCCAGATGAGCCACAGAGACGTTAGAAAGAAATTTTTCAGTGTCAGGGTAGTTAACAAATGGAATGCATTAAATAGTGTTGTGGTGGAGGCTGACTCCATACACAGTTTCAAATATAGATATGAAAGAGCCCAGTAGGCTCAGGAATCTGTACACCAGTTGATTGACGGTTGAGAGGCGGGACCAAAGAGCCAGAGCTCAACCCCCGCAAACACAACTAGGTGAGTACAGCTAGGTGAGTACACACACACACACACACACACACACACACACACACACACACACACACACACACACACACACACACAAAGGGGGCCTCGTAGCCTGGTGGATAGCGAAGGGGCCTCGTAGCCTGGTGGATAGCGCGCAGGACTCGTAATTCTGTGGCGCGGGTTCGATTCCCGCACGAGGCAGAAACAAATGGGCAAAGTTTCTTTCACCCTAAGTGCCCCTGTTAC
>NC_091187.1:11958505-11978505 GCF_040958095.1 Procambarus clarkii
TGTGAGTGAATATGCTGCCTTAGTGGCTGTATTGGGCAGCGTCACTCATCCTGTGAGTGAATATGCTGCCTTAGTGGCTGTATTGGGCAGCGTCACTCATCCTGTGGGGGACTATGCTGCCTTAGTGACTGTATTGGGCAGCGTCACTCATCCTGTGGGGGAATATGCTGCCTTAGTGACTGTATTGGGCAGCGTCACTCATCCTGTGGGAGAATATGCTGCCTTAGTGACAGTATTGGGCAGCGTCACTCATCCTGTGGGGGAATATGCTGCCTTTGTGACTGTATTGGTCAGCGTCACTCATCCTGTGGGGGAATATGAGGCTTTAGTGACTGTATTGGGCAGCGTCACTCATCCTGTGGGTGAATATGCTGCCTTAGTGACTGTATTGGGCAGCGTCACTCATCCTGTGGGGGAATATGCTGCCTTAGTGACAGTATTGGGCAGCGTCACTCATCCTGTGGGGTAATATGCTGCCTTAGTGACTGTATTGGTCAGCGTCACTCATCCTGTGGGGGAATATGAGGCTTTAGTGACTGTATTGGGCAGCGTCACTCATCCTGTGGGGGAATATGAGGCTTTAGTGACTGTATTGGGCAGCGTCACTCATCCTGTTGGAGAATATGCTGCCATAGTGACAGTATTGGGCAGCGCCACTCATCCTGTGGGGGAATATGCTGCCTTAGTGACTGTATTGGGCAGCGTCACTCATCCTGTGAGTGAATATGCTGCCTTAGTGACAGTATTGGGCAGCGTCACTCATCCTGTGGGTGAATATGCTGCCTTAGTGACAGTATTGGGCAGCGTCACTCATCCTGTGGGTGAATATGCTGCCTTAGTGACTGTATTGGGCAGCGTCACTCATCCTGTGGGGGAATATGCTGCCTTAGTGACTGTATTGGTCAGCGTCACTCATCCTGTGGGGGAATATGAGGCTTTAGTGACTGTATTGGGCAGCGTCAGTCATCCTGTGGGTGAATATGCTGCCTTAGTGACTGTATTGGGCAGCGTCACTCATCCTGTGGGGGAATATGCTGCCTTAGTGACTGTATTGGGCAGCGTCACTCATCCTGTGGGGGAATATGAGGCTTTAGTGACTGTATTGGTCAGCGTCAGTCATCCTGTGGGGGAATATGCTGCCTTAGTGACAGTATTGGGCAGCGTCACTCATCCTGTGGGTGAATATGCTGCCTTAGTGACAGTATTGGACAGCGTCACTCATCCTGTGACGCTGTCCAGGATGAGTGTCTCTGTCTCTCTCTCTCTCTCTCTCTCTCTCTCTCTCTCTCTCTCTCTCTCTCTCTCTCTCTCTCTCTCTCTCTCTCTCTCTCTCTCTCTCTCTCTCTCTCTCTCTCTCTCTCTCTCTCTCTCTCTCTCTCTCTCTCTCTCTCTCTCTCTCTCTCTTCAATCTCTCTCTCTCTCTCTTTCAATCTCTCTCTCTCTCTCTCTCTCTCTCTCTCTCTCTGTCTCTCTCTCTCTCTCTCTCAATCTCTCTCTCTCTCTCTCTCTCTCTCTCTCTCTCTCTCTCTCTCTCTCTCTCTCTCTGTCTCTCTCTCTCTCTCTCTCTCTCTCTCTCTCTCTCTCTCTCTCTCTCTCTCTCTCTCTCACTCTCTCTCTCTCTCTCTCTCTCTCTCTCTCTCTCTCTCTCTCTCTCTCTCTCTCTCTCTCTCTCTCTCTCTCTCTCTCTTCAATCTCTCTCTCTCTCTCTTCAATCTCTCTCTCTCTCTCTCTCTCTCTCTCTCTCTCTCTGTCTCTCTCTCTCTCTCTCTCAATCTCTCTCTCTCTCTCTCTCTCTCTCTCTCTCTCTCTCTCTCTCTCTCTCTCTCTCTCTCTCTCTCTCTCTCTCTCTCTCTCACTCTCATATAAAACAATAAAGCCAGGCGGGCAGTGACTGGAATGTCTTGCTCCCCGATCACTAGCCTTCACGTTGAGCTTCATAGCGTCAATTGAATAAATATTTACTCTGTCAATGCCATGTGCAGAGCGCTGGAGGAAGAGGCGGGGGAGGGGGTGGGGGAAGTATTGGGGGGATGAGGGGAGGGGTAGGGGGTGAGAGGGTGGGTAAAGCGAGGGGAAATAGGGAGGGTCGTCCTGGGGGATGGATTCTGTTTGGGGAAGTTGGGGAAGGGAGCAGAGGAAGGTACAGGTGGAAATGGGTAATGAAATGTGATGCATGTTATCAAGCGGACTGTCCGCCTTTCTGAGACGCTGTGGTGTGTCTGCAAGCTTGGCTAATCTTCCTCTCTTTGGCGAAGGAGCTTTTGAGCGTTGTAAGATTTCCCACACACACAAATTTAATCATGAATGAAAATGTATAAATATACTCACTCGGATGATGCTATTTTATAAACATATACTCTGAGAATCGACTTGAGAATGGTCCAGGACGGACTGAAACCTCGTCGTCCCTTCACCTTCTAGTGTGTGGTCAACATATACTCTGAGAATCGACTTGAGAATGGTCCAGGACGGACTGAAACCTCGTCGTCCCTTCACCTTCTAGTGTGTGGTCAACATATACTCTGATCTATCTGTACAGTCTTGGCTGTTCCTCTTCGCGGAAATATTTTTTGAAGAGATAATGTTTATATGATTGTCTGTTGAGTTGTGTGTTTGGATGTACTGGGACAGGTCTGGACACGTGAGGGTTTGCTAGTAATGATATATTGCAACTCTGCATTGAGGGACTTAGATGCCCTCGAGTGCATCTTACCTCTTGAGCCGCAAGCTGTGTCAGTCGCTCGTCTGAACTTGAGGGAGTTTATCTTAATGATGGAGTGCCTTGTTTTGCAGGTGTTCTTATAGTGCCTATATTGACCAGTGGGCGGTGTTTATAGTGAAGCCTGTCTCGCTCCTTGGTGCCATCTCCTCCCGTGTTGATGCCGGGCCTTATCTTAGCTGTTCTGTGGTCAGTGAAGCTGCATATTGTAGAGGTGAAGCTCTGTGGGGTGTCTTAGATCACCGTGGGAGTCGCAAATCTCTGTGGGTGTCTTAGATCACCGTGGGAGTCGTAAATCTCTGTGGGAGTCTTAAATCACCGTGGGAGTCGTAAATCTCTGTGGGTGTCTTAGATCACCGTGGGAGTCGTAAATCTCTGTGGGTGTCTTAGATCACCGTGGGAGTCGTAAATCTCTGTGGGAGTCTTAGATCACCGTGGGAGTCGCAAATCTCTGTGGGTGTCTTAGATCACCGTGGGAGTCGTAAATCTCTGTGGGTGTCTTAGATCACCGTGGGAGTCGTAAATCTCTGTGGGAGTCTTAGATCACCGTGGGAGTCGCAAATCTCTGTGGGTGTCTTAGATCACCGTGGGAGTCGCAAATCTCTGTGGGAGTCTTAAATCACCGTGGGAGTCGTAAATCTCTGTGGGTGTCTTAGATCACCGTGGGAGTCGCAAATCTCTGTGGGTGTCTTAGATCACCGTGGGAGTCGTAAATCTCTGTGGGAGTCTTAAAGCACCGTGGGAGTCGTAAATCTCTGTGGGTGTCTTAGATCACCGTGGGAGTCGCAAATCTCTGTGGGAGTCTTAAATCACCGTGGGAGTCGTAAATCTCTGTGGGTGTCTTAGATCACCGTGGGAGTCGTAAATCTCTGTGGGTGTCTTAGATCACCGTGGGAGTCGTAAATCTCTGTGGGTGTCTTAGATCACCGTGGGAGTCGTAAATCTCTGTGGGTGTCTTAGATCACCGTGGGAGTCGTAAATCTCTGTGGGTGTCTTAAAGCACTGTCCGAGTAGGCAATCCCTGTGGTAGTTGACAGTTTTTATAACTTGGGCAGTAATCTTATAGTGACAATTTTAAGGAAAATAAATAATGTGGGAAGAGATGAGCGCCAAGCCAGTATGACTACATACCACTTGGAAGCAATATGAAGACAAGCAACAGGATATGAGGACAAGGAGCTGGAATATGAAGACAAGCATCAGGATATGAGGACAAGGAGCTGGAATATGAGGACAAGCATCAGGATATGAGGACAAGGAGCTGGAATATGAGGACAAGCATCAGGATATGAGGACAAGGAGCTGGAATATGAGGACAAGCATCAGGATATGAGGACAAGGAGCTGGAATATGAAGACAAGCATCAGTATATGAGGACAAGGAGCTGGAATATGAAGACAAGCATCAGGATATGAGGACAAGGAGCTGGAATATGAGGACAAGCATCAGGATATGAGGACAAGGAGCTGGAATATGAAGACAAGCATCAGGATATGAGGACAAGGAGCTGGAATATGAGGACAAGCATCAGGATATGAGGACAAGGAGCTGGAATATGAGGACAAGCATCAGGATATGAGGACAAGGAGCTGGAATATGAGGACAAGCATCAGGATATGAGGACAAGGAGCTGGAATATGAGGACAAGCATCAGGATATGAGGACAAGGAGCTGGAATATGAGGACAAGCATCAGGATATGAGGACAAGGAACTGGAATATGAGGACAAGCATCAATGATGATCTTATAGATCATCATTGATGCTTGTTCTCTTACGTTCTCTTCGTTCTCTTACGTTCTTCTGTTCTACCGTTGTGTTACAAGTTCTGTTGAGTCTTATGTTCTACCGTTGTGTGTTATATGCTCTGTTGCGTTCTTCTGTTTAGTCCTGATAATAGTACAATTGTAATAGGGTGAGCAGAAGGCAACAGAAGAATAGTATGAGGGAAGAGAAGCCGAGGAAAAGAAGAATAGGAACACACTTGGAGGAACACTGGCAGAAATAAGATAAGGTTTAGGAGTAGCAAGTGGAAAGGGACAATAAGGGAGGATGGAATAGCAAACTTAAATAGGGGAGGGATAAGGAGCGGAAATAGGAGGGAGGAACAGGAGTCAGTGTTGAGGAAGAGGGAAGGAAGAGCAGGTGGATGGGGGGGGGAGAGGTGGGGGCAAGGGAGGGGATGGGGGAGAGGTTGGGGGCAAGGGAGGGGATGGGGGAGAGGTGGGGGGCAAGGGAGGGGATGGGGGAGAGGTGGGGGATAGGGAGGGGATGGGGGAGAGGTTGAAGGTCTTGCCAGGGACCGCTGACTGCGAATTAACGATTCCATTTCATTTAGAGTGATCATACTTGATCTTCTGGCGTGTCTCCAGGATAGTTGGGTGGATTGGTGTGTGGATACGTGGATGGTTGGGTGGATTGGTGTGTGGATATGTGGATGGTTGGGTGGATTGGTGTGTGGATATGTGGATGGTTGGGTGGATTGGTGTGTGGATACGTGGATAGTTGGGTGGATTGGTGTGTGGATACGTGGATAGTTGGGTGGATTGGTGTGTGGATACGTGGGTAGTTGGGTGGATTGGTGTGTGGATACGTGGGTGGTTGGGTGGATTGGTGTGTGGATACGTGGGTAGTTGGGTGGATTGGTGTGTGGATATGTGGGTAGTTGGGTGGATTGGTGTGTGGATATGTGGGTAGTTGGGTGGATTGGTGTGTGGATACGTGGGTAGTTGGGTGGATTGGTGTGTGGATACGTGGGTAGTTGGGTGGATTGGTGTGTGGATATGTGGGTAGTTGGGTGGATTGGTGTGTGGATATGTGGGTAGTTGGGTGGATTGGTGTGTGGATACGTGGGTAGTTGGGTGGATTGGTGTGTGGATACGTGGGTAGTTGGGTGGATTGGTGTGTGGATACGTGGGTAGTTGGGTGGATTGGTGTGTGGATATGTGGGTAGTGTGGTGGATTGGTGTGTGGATATGTGGGTAGTTGGGTGGATTGGTGTGTGGATACGTGGGTAGTTGGGTGGATTGGTGTGTGGATACGTGGGTAGTTGGGTGGATTGGTGTGTGGATACGTGGGTAGTTGGGTGGATTGGTGTGTGGATATGTGGATAGTTGGGTGGATTGGTGTGTGGATATGTGGGTAGTTGGGTGGATTGGTGTGTGGATATGTGGATAGTTGGGTGGATTGGTGTGTGGATATGTGGGTAGTTGGGTGGATTGGTGTGTGGATACGTGGGTAGTTGGGTGGATTGGTGTGTGGATACGTGGGTAGTTGGGTGGATTGGTGTGTGGATACGTGGGTAGTTGGGTGGATTGGTGTGTGGATACGTGGGTAGTTGGGTGGATTGGTGTGTGGATACGTGGGTAGTTGGGTGGATTGGTGTGTGGATACGTGGGTAGTTGGGTGGATTGGTGTGTGGATACGTGGGTAGTTGGGTGGTGTGGTGTGTGGATACGTGGGTAGTTGGGTGGATTGGTGTGTGGATACGTGGGTAGTTGGGTGGATTGGTGTGTGGATACGTGGGTAGTTGGGTGGTGTGGTGTGTGGATACGTGGGTTAATGATTGTTTGAGTAACTTTATAAGTGTCATAATATATTGAAATATTGAAAATATTGATAATATTGAAAATTGATATAATATTGAAATTTGAAATTAATCAATACTGAAAATATTGAAAAACGAATCAATAATTGAATTGGATTGAAAATGGAGGAATTGAATGAACGAATCAATTAAATCACCATTTGAGTGGATGAGTAAAACAACGATGGATGATGCAGAATAAAAACCACAATAGCGTGATGTATCAATGTTCAAATGAGTTGGAGCCGTGGGGAGGATTCGAACCCGTGCTCTGGGTACTGCCAAGCTAGCTAGCCCCCTAGACCACTACATTCAATGGACTCCCAAGTTACTTTTAGCACGTCGTGGTATAGTGGTCTTGGGCGCTAGCTCGGCAGTTGAATAAAAGACTGATGGATAAATTGAGTAAAACAAAGATGGATGAATTGAGTCAAACAAGGATAGATGAATGGGGTTAAACAAGGATGAATAGATGGAGTAAAACAAGGATGATGAATGGACTAAAACAAGGATAAATGAACTGATTAAAACAAAGATGGGTGAATGAATTAAGATGTTGATAGATGAATGGAGATCTGTGTTGAATTTAGGGGCGGGTGAATTAAGCAAAGGGCACACAGGGAGTTGAAGAGTTGAAATTTGATTGAATTACGATTGGATTTGTAGACTGAACAATGAAGGGATTAGTAGTTAAAAAGATTAGCGGATAAATTATGAGCGGGTAGTTGTTTGAGATGAATGTATTGTCACGAAAGTTATCGAATGAATAACTGTAATAATACATGAATGGGTGAGTGAGTGAGTAAGTGAGTTATTGTATGAATGTATATATTGGTGTCTGGGTGGCTGTAATTTTTAAAAGGTCAATGATACAATTTAATTTATATAACTAACAACCAAAGGTCAATTTATATAACTAACAACCTGGTATAGTGTTGTATCTGTTGTGATGTTGGCAACACTTCCCATCTTGCTTAAGCAATCACCTCGTAACACTTATTGGGTTCGTTAAGTATTTCCTTGATTGCTTGTAAATTTCGCTGGACAGTTAGTACTTAAGTCATCGTTGCTCGGTACTTAAGATTGATTTGTGGGGTAAATGCCGCATAAAATCAGGGCCAGAAAGAATGGAAATTATTAATATAAACAGCTTGACATACTTATATGACAGACAGTCAATTCAAATGGGAAAATTATATCAGCAAGGATTCTTTCAGGTCTCAACCTCTAGTACCCAGTACCCAGTACCCAGTACCCAGCAAAGAGGGACGGATTACAGTCTCAAGTACCCAAGGCCCAGCAAAAGGAAACTCCTTTCAAATGTCTTTTGATCCTATCAACGCTGATGATTGTCCAGATGAAAGTGCATCATTACACAGTTGGCAAAGCTATAGGTGCCTGGTGAGGGATTACACCTATTTTAGCTTGAGTACTAGTCAGACAGGTAGAGCTCCCATCCACAGGGCCATGAATGACCCGGTCAAATATGCAGAGAGAGATATGGACCATCATCACAGTTGATGGTCCAGTTAAGAGGCGGGACCAACAGTTGAGAGGCGGGACCAAAGAGCCAGAGCTCAACCCCCGCAAGCACAACTAGGTGAGAACAGTTCTGTCTAAAAAAAATATAAGTCCCTGGAGGAAATCCCAAGAGCTTCCTCGAGGATTTGGGTTCCAGGCTCATCGAAACAACAAGAGACCCAAGGACAGCTTCCTTTTTCCGTGCCTTAGTAAGACGGTCTAAACGTTAAAAGGCTAACTCTATCTTCGGTCCATGCCTGACATCCTCGGTCCATGCCTGACATCCTCGGTCCATGCCTGACATCCTCGGTCCATGCCTGACATCTATGGTCCGTGCCTGACATCCTTAGTCAATGCCTGACATCTATGGTCCGTGCCTGACATCCTTGGTCAATGCCTGACGTCTATGGGCCGTGCCTGACATCAGAGGCTCTCAAAGAAACCTACAGCCATATAAGATACTGTACCATATAAACCTTTCGCAACTAAATTTTGTTCATGTTCAAATCTCCAATGATCCAAGTGGATACAGTTCTATTTCCTACAATATTGTGGATTGTATAGTAGGAGGCATGTGTTGAACATGTGCTGGTGCGTGGGAGGCAGGTGTTCCACATTACATGTTCCGTGGGAGGCAGGTGTTCCGTATTTACTGTTAGGTGGGAGGCAGGTGTTCCGTATTACTGTTTGGTGGGAGGCAGGTGTTCCGTATTTACTGTTAGGTGGGAGGCAGGTGTTCCGTATTTACTGTTAGGTGGGAGGTAGGTGTTCCGTATTTACTGTTAGGTGGGAGGCAGGTGTTCCGTATTTACTGTTAGTTGGGAGGCAGGTGTTCCGTATTTACTGTTAGGTGGGAGGCAGGTGTTCCGTATTTACTGTTAGGTAGGAGGCAGATGTTCCGTATTTACTGTTAGTTGGGAGGCAGGTGTTCCGTATTTACTGTTAGGTGGGAGGTAGGTGTTCCGTATTTACTGTTAGGTGGGAGGCAGGTGTTCCGTATTTACTGTTAGGTGGGAGGCAGGTGTTCCGTATTTACTGTTAGGTGGGAGGCAGGTGTTCCGTATTTACTGTTAGGTGGGAGGCAGGTGTTCCGTATTTACTGTTAGGTGGGATGCAGGTGTTCCGTATTTACTGTTAGGTGGGAGGCAGATGTTCCGTATTTACTGTTAGGTGGGATGCAGGTGTTCCGTATTTACTGTTAGGTGGGATGCAGGTGTTCCGTATTTACTGTTAGGTGGGATGCAGGTGTTCCGTATTTACTGTTAGGTGGGAGGCAGGTGTTCCGTATTTACTGTTAGGTGGGAGGCAGGTGTTCCGTATTTACTGTTAGGTGGGATGCAGGTGTTCCGTATTTACTGTTAGGTGGGAGGCAGATGTTCCGTATTTACTGTTAGGTGGGATGCAGGTGTTCCGTATTTACTGTTAGGTGGGATGCAGGTGTTCCGTATTTACTGTTAGGTGGGAGGCAGGTGTTCCGTATTTACTGTTAGGTGGGAGGCAGGTGTTCCGTATTTACTGTTAGGTGGGATGCAGGTGTTCCGTATTTACTGTTAGGTGGGAGGCAGATGTTCCGTATTTACTGTTAGGTGGGATGCAGGTGTTCCGTATTTACTGTTAGGTGGGATGCAGGTGTTCCGTATTTACTGTTAGGTGGGATGCAGGTGTTCCGTATTTACTGTTAGGTGGGAGGCAGATGTTCCGTATTTACTGTTAGGTGGGAGGCAGATGTTCCGTATTTACTGTTAGGTGGGATGCAGGTGTTCCGTATTTACTGTTAGGTGGGATGCAGGTGTTCCGTATTTACTGTTAGGTGGGATGCAGGTGTTCCGTATTTACTGTTAGGTGGGAGGCAGGTGTTCACATATACTGTTAGGTGGGATGCAGGTGTTCACATTTACTGTTAGGTGGGAGGCAGGTGTTCACATATACTGTTATGTGGGAGGCAGGTGTTCACATATACTGTTATGTAGGGTGTTATATGTTGCATACACCTGTCTTCACGTGGAAGGCAGGTGTCCCCGAAGTGTTCCACAGAATGTGACCGAGCCGTTCAGTGGAATATGGCCAAAGTGTTCCGCAAATTGGAACCTTTCAAGTCCAGTTCTTTGAGACTTGAAACATATCATGGTGACCGCATCAAGCTTTCCCTACATGCGATTGGTTGCCCCCGATAACTTGGGTGGTGGTGATTGGCCATTCAGATTATGTACGCCAGGAGGCAATTGGCTATTCCGGTAACGTCGTGTATAATGAGCAAGAATCTAGCTGGTGCTTCACTCGTTAATGAGTTCATTGTTGATCTTAATGAATTATTTTTGCATCTGCTGTGCCTTTGTGAAAGGCTTACAGAATTGCATAGTTTTATGGACGTTTGTTTATATTTGACGGGCTCGCCATAGCCCGTGCTACTTGGAACTTTTTGTTCCAAGTAGCGAATCTTAAACAACAACAACAACAACAGTTTATATTTTATATATTTCTGTTTTGGTTAATTTTATATGCATTTGTTTTCGCTTATTAAATAACAGTTTGCCATGTTAACAAAGGCTTTTGAGAGCATATATGTTATATAATTCATTCTATTGTAAAGTGAACAATAACAATATGATCGTAAACTCTTGCACGTTAAGCAGCTGCCGCTATTATAGGCAATAATTTATGCCGTAAAAAAAGGGGAATTAAACGATTCGCTAACAGGTAATTTTGTTTGTAAGTTACTGTAAACATTGGTCCGGTTACGCTGTGTGGCGTTGGTCATGTTGTGTTGTGTTTACCTCACATATTGTGTCTCACACACACACACACACACACACACACACACACACACACACACACACACACACACACACTGTTGTTGATTGACGGTTGAGAGGCGGGACCAAAGAGCCAGAGCTCAACCCCCGCAAACACAACTAGGTGAGTACAACTAGGTGAGTACACACACACACACACACACACACACACACACACACACACACACACACACACACACACACACACACACACACACACACACACACACACACACACACTAAATATCCACCTACACTGATATATAACACCAAAGTATCACACACAGGGAGCCGGTGGCTGAGCGGACAGAACACTGAACATGTGATCCTGTGGTCCCGGGTTCGATCCCGGGCGCCGGCGAGAAACGATGGCAGAGTTTCTTTCATCCTGACGCCCCTGTTACCTAGCAGTAAATAGGTACCTGGGAGTTAGTCAGCTGTCACTGGCTGCTTCCTGGGGGTGGACGACCGGGCCGCGGGGACACTAAAGCCCCGAAATCAACTCAAGATAACCTCAAGAATCAAGAAACCTCCCGGGTCCTCCTCCCAAGATGAAACTCACATATGGTTTGGTAGTGAGAGCAGAGTATAATGAGTATAATATTATGATTACTACAGGTGAAGCCTCTATATCATGCTTCCACTCCAAGGTATTCTTGCAACTGTTGATGGAGTTGAGGAGACCAGAGGCTCTATACGGTATTGATCAATCCACTGTAGGCCTGTCTTACGTATAATGTATCTCATCATAATTTGGTAATTAACTGAGGGACAACAAAATGAGGATAGTTACCGGGAGAAACGATTGTTTCTCAATGGTATCACGCCCCAGTGGGTGTTAAGGGTCTCTAACAACCATTAGAAGTCGCCAGAAATTGTTTGTAAGTCATCTACTACTTACCGTTGTAAGTCATTTACTCATCTGCGTAAGTCGTTGTAACACCCATGACCCCCCCCCCCCCCATTAGAGTTCACACTCAGGGAAGCCTTCTCCAAGAGGTCAGCCCAGATGACCTCTGGATTATCTTGTATGTTGATTAAAAAAATTCCTGGGTTAGTCTTAGTCAGCATAGTTTCAAGTATGTAATATTTCATGATACTCTTGTCAAACATTGCAATGGAATTAGACTCCAGATTCTTATGTGTAAACATCCATGGATCTCCCCCTTTTGGCCAAGTCAGAGGTCAGTCACACACGTAATTAATAACTCCTCTCTTGAAGAGTGTATGGTGAATGTCAGACAAGCTTAATTGAAATATTTTTAAGTGTTTGTGCACGTGTGGCCGACTTCTTACATTCTTGGGGTAGGTAGCAACAGAAAGTCTCCCCCTCCCCCCTGTTGAGTTGTATATAGAGGTCCTGTAGAGACTTAGTTGGAAGAGAGTGCGGGACACCGAGATCGAGAGCGGGTCTGTGAAGAACATCTCAGCCCGGGAGAGACAGAGGTCTTAAGGTAATGTGTGTGATCTCTGAGGTTTTGTTCCATGTCTGAATTTCTTAACACTTTGCCAGTGTTAGAGTAGGATTTATAAGTGGTGATTAGCATAATTTTGGTCTCAATAAACTCAAGTTAAATTTCCCGTCTGTGTCAATTGTTGAATCCTCTTAGCCTTTTGGATATAGTGGGCTGACAACCATCCCATAATTAATGACAGTCATAGAAAGTACTCTCCAAGTCAAGCAATGTTTCTTGCCTCGTTGCTTGATATAGTCTCAATGGTCAAAGGCAGATGGTGGCAGCGTTATTTAGTCCTGTGTAGCATTTCCTTGTTGGCAGTGTACCTTTTGGTTCCGGTGTAACCATCATATGTCAGCTCACATTACCGTGTTCGATAACAGTGTTATCAAGTGCACCGATAGGAAGTACTACTCAGGATAAGTAGTAGAGTCTTATATTATTAGTTAAGTATGCATTATAGTGGTTTTCCATTATAGTGGTGTTACATATAGCTCGGGTGTTACATCGTCAGTCGTCGGTAGCCATCCGTGAAGAGTTATGAGCAGTCGTGAGAGCTCGTTCTGGAGTTACTCATCAGTTGGCAGTTGTTAGGTGTTGTCAACTCATAGAGTAGCCAATCGAAGTGGCCATTCGCCAGCAGTCACCAGCTGTGATACACTAATATCACTAATCACTATATAATCACTAATCACTATACCATCATTAATACTAATGACTGGTAAGAAGAAACAGTGTATGGCTCCGAAAACAAAAAGAACCGAGGACTGGGCCGCGGTGACGCTAAGTCCCGAAATCATCTCACGATAACCTCAAGATAATCTCCCTCAGTGACCAGGGCCAGGATTCATCAGCCATTTACGCGCCCACTGACGAAGCCTGTACATCCTTCCATAATTATTGCGGCTTAGTTTACAAGTATTAAACAGTTTGTGAGCTTTGAAACACACCTAGGTGCAAGCACAACTAGTTTACACAGTTAGTGTAAACTAAGTTTATACTGTTTTTTAACACTATTTTCTTCTGCCATGTTTACTACATGTATTTATCTCTAACACGTGCACTCTTAACCATGTAAACAAGAGTTTACACTTAGTGTAAACTCTACGAAAACAACGTTATTACCTTCACGTTATTACTTACTCTTCAACACTATATTAGTCAATGGCCAGTTATATACGCTCTTACGACCAATGGCATGACATACTTGGAGCCAGGTAACTGTTTCATTCATTCATGGACATTAGAAAGTATTCTCATACTCTACCCGGAGTTTACAAGTACAGAAGTACAGAAGGCAAGACTTAAGTAAACCTTGATAGTTCTTGACAGTGCTTTGTAACCTTCATATAGAATAAGAGAGAGAGAGAGAGAGAGAGAGAGAGAGAGAGAGAGAGAGAGAGAGAGAGAGAGAGAGAGAGAGAGAGAGAGAGAGAGAGAGAGAGAGAGAGAGAGAGCGAGAGAGAGAGAGAGCGAGAGAGAGAGAGAGAGAGAGAGAGAGAGAGAGCGAGAGAGCGAGAGAGCGAGAGAGCGAGAGAGCGAGAGAGAGAGAGAGAGAGAGAGAGAGAGAGAGAGAGAGAGAGAGAGAGAGAGAGAGAGAGAGAGAGAGAGAGAGAGAGAGCGAGAGAAAGAGAGAGAGAGAGAGAGAGAGAGAGAGAGAGAGAGAGAGAGAGAGAGAGAGAGAGAGAGAGAGCGAGAGCGAGAGAGAGAGAGAGAGAGAGAGAGAGAGAGAGAGCGAGAGAGAGCGAGAGAGAGAGAGAGAGAGAGAGAGAGAGAGAGAGAGGGGGGGGGGAGAGAGAGAGAGAGAGAGAGAGAGAGAGAGAGAGAGAGAGAGAGAGAGAGAGAGAGAGAGAGAGAGAGAGAGAGAGGGGGGGGGGAGAGAGGGGGGGAGAGAGAGAGAGGGGGGGGGAGAGAGAAGGGGGGAGGAGGTGGAAGAGGGGAAATAAAAAATAATGACTAGGAGTGACGGGAAGATATTTACCTACGATCGGACCAATACATTAAGGGATTATAAAAAGCATGTTGGGGGTGGGGGTGGGGGGGGGAGAGTAGGGGCTAGGCCAAGAAGCGAGGGAGGGAAGGAAAGGGAGGGTCGAGGTGGGGAAGGCAGAACACTTCCCCTAGTTCAAATGAACAAATCCACAAGGGCCGTGACGAGGATTCGAATCTACTACGTCTGTGAGCATCCCAGACGCTGCCTTAATCGACTTAGCTACAACATGGTAAAAGAGTTGAAACCGAAGTTCTACTGAACTTACTGGATCCTGCAGCCTCTCCGAGACACAAACCAGGGTTTTACACAACTCCCCCATGCACTCGAACTATGTCAATAGGCCGTTCTCCCTCTTCGCCCTTCCCCCAAGTTCAATACCCTACCGTCCATAGCCTGGCCAGGCAGGTCCTCCCTGCAACACCGCAGAGAAAACACGCAGACGGGAAGGTGGCCACTGTGACGCCCTTGTCAGCGTGGGCGCGGATGGCCGGACCTCTCTGTCTTTCCTTAGTCCAACTGACGGTACGTCTCTATCTCGAATGGTTTTTGTGTCGGCTGCGCTGTCCGCCGGCATCCGTGGTGCAGCTGCATTTCTGGCGGTGGTCGGGGGCACGCAGCTACCCCGCCTCTTTATTTATTGTTTGTCAGCTCCGGGGCCTCAGGGAGTCTGTTTGCATTGTATCGTGAAGGATGGCTGTGTCTTAAGTCCCGGTGTCTTAAGAGGTCGGGTTGTCTCCTGTCCACGGGAAATATTATGTAGCTTTTTGCCGGTTCAACGGGACTTGAGCTTGGCCTCAGGGTTCTAGAAACCCTGTTCTTCCGTAACTTGTATTGCCTTTCTCTTACAGTTCTTAAGATAGCCGATGTCTATTGGATATCTTAAGAAAACTGCTCTTTTTTCCGTGGCCCTTGTATTCCTAATGGGTTCTGTATGTTTCTCAGCTTAAGGAATGCAGAGGAACACCAAGATTAGAGGAGACTGTAGATGTCTCTGACGTCTCGCTTGTAAAGGCCTTTATCTAAGATAAAAACACAGGACTTGTGCTTGTAATGGGGAAATTGATGGAGGCGTGATAGCAAGGGGGGTGGCAAGGGGGTGTGGCAAGGGTGGTGGCAAGGGTGGTGGCAAGGGTGGTGGCAAACCAAACTGTATGGGTCCAGGGTTCGAGACCCATACAGCCCAGGTGAATGGAATGTTTCCACGTAAATGTGGATGGCAATTTATATTACAGTTTGTATGTTTGAAGTTTTTGCCAAGACGAGTATTACTACTAAACTTTCCTCAGGGTTGTCCGATGGCATTTGTAGTGTTTGATGGCTGCACATTCTATACGTTGAATCTTAATACTGTTTTCGTCTTTAATAATGATTTTAGTGTCGCTGTAAATGAATAACTTCTTCATGATTCCTGAAACTCAAGTGTGATGGTGTTTTGTCACTGTAACACAGAATGAGAAGCTACCTTGTCTGGCAGGCACCACACTGTGTTCCACACTGTCCACCACACTGTGTACCACTGCGCACCGTACTGTACCACACTGTGAGCAAGACTGTACCACACTGTGAACCACTGTGCACCACTTTTTGAAGAAAACTGTCCAGTATTTTTCTAGAAGACTTTTGTTCCGGCAATATTTCTTATACTTGCTGGGAGGATATTGAACAACCGTTCAATACAGTTCACACAGATGGTGAAACACTGCGGTTTAAAGTCTATAACACATCTACCAAGAACACCACATTGAACACCACTGTGTTCAATGTTACTAAAATTTTTTAAATTTTGCCCCGAGGGGCGAGTTTATTGGGCAGCGCCACTCATCTTGTGAGTGGACATACCGCCATAGCAGAATGTACAACACTCCCCAATAGGAAGAAAACCAGCTGGGTTGTTCATCCTGTCACTTGTACCCAGACACAACTGGGACTTGCTTAACTGTCTCAAGTGAACAGCTCCTCAAACAAGAAGATTAACATTTATCAACCCGTAAAAGCTTACGTTATCTTGCGGGTGCAAAATAGGGAAATCTTTTAAGAACAGTATCAATATTTGACAATATGTATTCAATAAGTATTCAATATGGTCTCCTTCAGCGCCTTCAGCAGCCAGCACATCTGCTCGTTCATTCCCACATATTCCAACATGGGAGGGGATCCACAGAAACTTGATGACTCTTCCCTGATTGGTAAGTACTCTCACAGCTCTCTTCAGCGACTATTGCAAGATTTTCTGCCTGATTTTTACTTAGGCTTTGCAGTGCTGCTTTTGAATCGGTGCAAATCACTGCACCATTAGTGTTCCGTTCAAGAAACCTTAACGCCATAACAATGGCAGTTAGCTCTGCTTGCGTTGAAGAGGCATAGTTCTCAATGCGTACTTTTTCTTCATTTCTGCGTTGGAAGGTATTATCCTTGATTACCGTGTATGCTGCACCAGCCCTGCCATTGATAGGATTAGATGACCCGTCAGTGTAGATTTGATCTAGTTCATCTCTGGCTTCTTTATAAATTTCCTTGAGATACTTGTGCCTCATTTCTTGTGGTATCATGTTGGATTTTTTCATTGCCATTTCATTGATGATGATCTTGCATGAGTCATCCTCCCAGGGAGGTAACCTCTCTACAGGCAGGAGCTCACGGGCTTGCTCAAGCAGGTGAAGCTCTTCAAGGTAGCAGACTGCTCTGTGATGCCATTTTTTGCTTCTCCTGCTCACTCTGATAATATGGGCGAAAGAGACATGGTGACTGTAATGAAAGAATAAGTCACAACAACGTCAGAAACACGTCCGAACCCACGCATATGTACTGAGGTGAAAGTGACGACGTTTCGGTCCCTCCTGGACCCTTATGTGACGATGTTTCGGTCCTTCCTGGACACTTACGTGACGATGTTTCGGTCCTTCCTGGACACTTACGTGACGATGTTTCGGTCCCTCCTGGACCCTTATGTGACGATGTCTCGATCCCTCCTGGACCCTTATGTGACGATGTTTCGGTCCTTCCTGAACACTTACGTGACGATGTTTCGGTCCGTCCTGGACCCTTATGTGACGATGTCTCGGTCCCTCCTGGACCCTTATGTGACGATGTCTCGGTCCCTCCTGGACCCTTATGTGACGATGTCTCGATCCCTCCTGGACCCTTATGTGACGTTGTTTCGGTCCTTCCTGCACCCGTATGAAGTTGTAACATAGCAAGAGTGGGGCAGGATGTCAATATATGTAGAAAATTTCTATATGTAATTTCTGCAAATGCTACTTTTTCATCCAAGTTGCAACAACGTGATAACGTTAAACCCCACGTGTTGACGTTGTGCGTAGGGAGCCGGTCGGCCGAGCGGACAGCACACTGGACTTCTGATCCTGGGCCTCGTAGCCTGGTGGATAGCGCGCAGGACTCGTAATTATGTGGCGCGGGTTCGATTCCCGCACGAGGCAGAAACAAATGGGCAAAGTTTCTTTCACCCTAAATGCCCATGTTACCTAGCAGTAAATAGGTGCCTGGAAGTTAGTCAGCTGTCATGGGCTGCTTCCTGGGGGTGGAGGCCTGGTCGAAGACCGGGCCGCGGGGACACTAAAGCCCCGAAATCATCTCAAGATAACCTCAAGAAGAAGATCCTGTGGTCCCGGGTTCGATCCCGGGCGCCAGGCGAGAAACAATGGGCAGAGTTTCTTTCACCCTATGCCCCTGTTACCTAGCAGTAAAATAGGTACCTGGGTGTTAGTCAGCTGTCACGGGCTGCTTCCTGGGGGTGGAGGCCTGGTCGAAGACCGGGCCGCGGGGACACTAAAGCCCCGAAATCATCTCAAGATAGTCAAGACGGGGGAGCATAGAGGCAACGTTGCAAGCAAGCAACGAAAGTCATCAGCAGTAATGCAACAAAACAGAAGCAGAGCAACGAGTCATCCTCTTGACAGGACAATCAGCAAACACAACTGAATATCTTTATTCATAAATATACAAGTGTTTACAATTATTCAAACTTGGAAACCTTATTCTTATCATGATAATTGACTTGGTTTACAATATTTCAGCTGCATGTCATATATACAAGACAAATAATATAGGGGTTACACACAGAAATCACAATACCGTGATGCATCAAATGAACAAATCCACAAGGGCCGTGACGAGGATTCGAACCCTGGTTTGTGTCTCGGAGAGGCTGCGGGATCCTGGTTGATACCTGGTTGATGGGGTTCTGGGAGTTCTTCTACTCCCCAAGCCCGGCCCGAGGCCAGGCTTGACTTGTGAGAGTTTGGTCCACTAGGCTGTTGCTTGGAGCGGCCCGCAGGGCCACATACCCACCACAGCCCGGTTGGTCCGGCACTCCTTGGAGGAATAAATCTAGTTTCCTCTTGAAGATGTCCACGGTTGTTCCGGCAATATTTCTTATGCTTGCTGGGAGGACGTTGAACAACCGCGGACCTCTGATGTTTATACAGTGTTCTCTGATTGTGCCTATGGCACCTCTGCTCTTCACTGGTTCTATTCTACATTTTCTTCCATATCGTTCACTCCAGTACGTTGTTATTTTTCTGTGTAGATTTGGTACTTGGCCCTCCAGTATCTTCCAGGTGTATATTATTTGATATCTCTCTCGTCTTCTTTCTAGTGAGTACATTTGGAGGGCTTTGAGACGATCCCAATAATTTAAGTGCTTTATTGCGTCTATGCGTGCCGTATATGTTCTCTGTATTCCCTCTATTTCAGCAATCTCTCCTGCTCTGAAGGGGGAAGTGAGTACTGAGCAGTACTCAAGACGGGACAACACAAGTGCCTTGAAGAGTACAACCATTGTGATGGGATCCCTGGATTTGAAAGTTCTCGTAATCCATCCTATCATTTTTCTGGCTGTCGCAATATTTGCTTGGTAATGCTCCGTAAACGTTAGGTCGTCAGACATTATTATTCCCAAATCCTTTACATGCTGTTTTCCTACTATGGGTACATTTGATTGTGTTTTGTACTCTGTATTATGTTTAAGGTCCTCATTTTTACCGTACCTGAGTACCTGGAATTTATCACTGTTAAACATCATGTTATTTTCTGATGCCCAGTCGAAAACTTTATTAATATCAGCTTGAAGTTTTTCAATGTCTTCAGCCGAGGTAATTTTCATACTGATTTTTGTGTCATCTGCAAAGGATGATACGAAGCTGTGACTTGTATTTTTGTCTATATCTGATATGAGAATAAGGAAAAGCAGCGGTGCAAGGACTGTACCCTGAGGTACAGAGCTTTTAACTGCACTTGGACTAGATTTTATATGGTTGACCGTTACTCGCTGAGTCCTGTTTGACAGAAAACTGAGTATCCAGCGTCCTACTTTACCGGTTATTCCCATTGACTTCATTTTGTGTGCTATTACGCCATGGTCACATTTATCGAAAGCCTTTGCGAAGTCCGTGTATATCACATCAGCATTCTGTTTTTCTTCTAATGCCTCAGTGACTTTGTCGTAGTGCTCAAGTAGCTGTGAGAGGCACGATCTTCCCGCTCGAAATTCATGTTGGCCTGGGTTGTGAAGGTCATTGGTCTCCATGAAATTGGTGACCTGACTCCTAATCACTCTCTCAAATACTTTTATGATGTGCGATGTTAGTGCAACTGGTCTATAATTCTTTGCCAATGCTTTGCTCCCTCCCTTGTGTAGAGGGGCTATGTCTGCTACTTTAAGTGCATCTGGTATCTCCCCCGTGTCCAAGCTCTTCCTCCACACTATACTGAGTGCCTGTGCTACCGGCGCTTTGCATTTCTTTATAAATATTGAATTACATGAGTCTGGACTTGGGGCCGAGTGCATGGGCATGTTTTCAATTTCTCTTTCAAAATTTAGTGCGCTCGTGTTTATATCAGTTATATTTACAGGGGTTTGAATATCCCGCATAAAGAAATTGTCTGGATCTTCCACCTTCATGTTGTTTATTGGAG
>NC_091187.1:11983505-12055636 GCF_040958095.1 Procambarus clarkii
TCCGCCAGAAAGAACACCTTCCAACAACCCCCAGACAAATATGGCCGACTGGTGCCGTGTTCGACACAAGATCTGTCTCCGAACTCAGCAGCCTGCTCCTCCTTCGCCTCGATGACCATGGACATTCCTGTGGCCTCTTTGATAGGGTCAGAGTGTGGGTCCTAGATCGATGTCTTGTAAGGCGGGTTGATAATCGCTCTCGTGATCTTGATAATGCTCAGACTAAGGGCAATGGTTAGTCTTCTCCATATTTAGGTGCCAGACGGAAATTTAAGAAATCGACTTGAGAATGGTCCAGGACGGACCGAAACGTCGTCGTCCCTTCACCTTCTAGTGTGTGGTCTGGTCAACATACTTTAGCCACGTTTTTGTGACTCATCGCCGGCAAATTTAAGAAGTTTGAGAGAGAAAGTCGAATTTTGCTGCTGATGTTGTTGCTGCTGTTGTTACTACTGCTGCTGCTGTTGTTACTGTTGCTGCTGCTGCTGTTACTACTGCTGCTGTTACTGCTGTTGTTACTACTGCTGCTGCTGTTGTTACTGTTGCTGCTGCTGCTGTTACTACTGCTGCTGTTACTGCTGTTGTTACTACTGCTGCTGCTGTTGTTACTGCTGTTGTTACTACTGCTGCTGCTGTTGTTACTACTGCTGCTGCTGTTGTTACTACTGCTGCTGCTGATGTTACTGCTGTTGTTACTACTGCTGCTGCTGTTGTTATTGTTGTTGTTACTACTGCTGCTGTTGTTGTTACTGCTGTTGTTATTACTGCTGCTGCTGTTGTTACTACTGCTGCTGCTGTTGTTACTGCTGTTGTTACTACTGCTGCTGCTGTTGTTACTGCTGTTGTTACTACTGCTGCTGCTGTTGTTACTACTGCTGCTGGTGTTGTTACTGTTGTTGTTACTACTGCTGCTGCTGTTGTTACTGCTGTTGTTACTACTGCTGCTACTGTTGTTACTGTTGTTGTTACTACTGCTGCTGCTGTTGTTACTGCTGTTGTTACTACTGCTGCTGCTGATGTTACTGCTGTTGTTACTACTGCTGCTGCTGTTGTTACTACTGCTGCTGTTGTTACTACTGTTGCTGTTGTTACTACTGTTGCTGCTGTTGTTGCTGTTGCTGCTGCTGTTACTGTTGCTGCTGCTGTTGTTACTGTTGCTGCTGCTGTTGTTACTGCTGCTGCTGGTGTTGTTACTGCTGCTGCTGGTGTTACTGCTGCTGCTGATGTTACTGCTGCTGCTGGTGTTACTGCTGCTGCTGCTGCTGTTGTTACTGTTGCTGCTGCTGTTGTTACTGCTGCTGCTGCTGTTGTTACTGTTGCTGCTGCTGTTGTTACTGTTGCTGCTGCTGTTGTTACTGTTGCTGCTGCTGTTGTTACTGCTGCTGCTGGTGTTGTTACTGCTGCTGGTGTTACTGCTGCTGCTGGTGTTACTGCTGCTGCTGGTATTACTGCTGCTGCTGGTGTTACTGCTGTTGCTGCTGGTGTTACTGCTGCTGCTGGTGTTACTGCTGTTGCTGCTGGTGTTACTGCTGCTGCTGGTGTTGTTACTGCTGCTGCTGCTGGTGTTACTGCTGCTGCAGCTGGTGTTACTGCTGCTGCTGCTGGTGTTACTGTTGCTGCTGCTGGTATTACTGCTGCTGATGGTGTTACTGCTGCTATTGGTGGTGTTACTGCTGCTACTGCTGGTGTTACTGCTGCTGCTGCTGGTGTTACTGCTATTGCTGGTGTTACTGCTGCTCCTGCTGGTGTTACTGCTGCTGCTGCTGCTGGTGTTACTGTTGCTATTGCTGGTGTTACTGCTGCTGCTGCTGGTGTTATTGTTGCTATTGCTGGTGTTACTGCTGCTACTGCTGGTGTTACTGCTGCTGGTGTTACTGCTATTGCTGGTGTTACTGCTGCTACTGCTGGTGTTACTGCTGCTACTGCTGGTGTTACTGTTTCTGCTGCTGCTGTTGCTGCTGCTGGTGTTACTGCTACTGCTGCTGGTGTTACTGCTACTGCTGCTGGTGTTACTGCTATTGCTGGTGTTACTGCTATTGCTGGTGTTACTGCTGCTACTGCTAGTGTTACTGCTGCTACTGCTGGTGTTACTGCTGCTACTGCTGGTGTTACTGCTGCTACTGCTGTTACTGCTGCTACTGCTGGTGTTACTGCTGCTGCTGCTGGTGTTACTGCTGCTACTGATGGTGTTACTGCTGCTACTGCTGGTGTTACTGTTGCTGCTGCTGGTGTTACTGCTACTGATGGTGTTACTGTTGCTGCTGCTGGTGTTACTGCTGCTGCTGGTGTTATTGTTGTTGCTGGTGTTACTGTTGTTGCTGCTGGTGTTACTGTTGCTGCTGCTGGTGTTACTGTTTCTGCTGCTGCTGTTACTGCTACTGGTGTTACTGCTGCTACTGCTGGTGTTACTGCTGCTACTGCTGGTGTTACTGCTGCTACTGATGGTGTTACTGCTGCTGCTGGTGTTACTGCTGCTACTGATGGTGTTACTGCTGTTACTGCTGCTACTGATGGTGTTACTGCTGCTGCTGCTGCTGGTGTTACTGCTGCTGCTGGTGTTACTGTTGCTGCTGCTGGTGTTACTGTTACTGCTGGTGTTACTGTTTCTGCTGCTGCTGTTACTGCTACTGGTGTTACTGCTGCTACTGCTGGTGTTACTGCTGCTACTGCTGGTGTTACTGCTGCTACTGCTGGTGTTACTGCTGCTACTGCTGTTACTGCTGCTACTGCTGGTGTTACTGCTGCTGCTGGTGTTACTGCTGCTACTGCTGGTGTTACTGCTGCTACTGCTGTTGTTACTGCTGCTACTGCTGGTGTTCCTGCTGCTGCTGCTGGTGTTACTGCTGCTGCTGGTGTTACTGCTGCTGGCGTTACTGCTGCTGCTGGTGTTACTGCTGCTGGCGTTACTGCTGCTGCTGGTGTTACTGCTACTGCTGGTGTTACTGCTGCTACTGCTGGTGTTACTGCTGCTACTGCTGGTGTTACTGCTGCTACTGTTGTTGTTACTGCTGCTGCTGCTGGTGTTACTGCTGCTGCTGGTGTTACTGCTGCTGGTGTTACTGCTGCTGCTGGTGTTACTGCTGCTACTGCTGGTGTTACTGCTGCTGCTGGTGTTACTGCTGCTACTGCTGGTGTTACTGCTGCTGCTGCTGGTGTTACTGCTGCTACTGCTGGTGTTACTGCTGCTACTGCTGGTGTTACTGCTGCTGCTGCTGGTGTTACTGCTGCTGCTGGTGTTACTGCTGCTACTGCTGGTGTTACTGCTGCTACTGCTGGTGTTACTGCTGCTACTGCTGGTGTTACTGCTGCTACTGCTGGTGTTACTGCTGCTACTGCTGGTGTTACTGCTGCTACTGCTGGTGTTACTGCTGCTACTGCTGGTGTTACTGCTGCTACTGCTGGTGTTACTGCTGCTGCTGCTGGTGTTACTGCTGTTACTGCTGGTGTTACTGCTGCTGCTGGTGTTACTGCTGCTACTGCTGGTGTTACTGCTGCTACTGCTGGTGTTACTGCTGCTGCTGCTGGTGTTACTGCTGCTGCTGGTGTTACTGCTGCTACTGCTGGTGTTACTGCTGCTACTGCTGGTGTTACTGCTGCTACTGCTGGTGTTACTGCTGCTACTGCTGGTGTTACTGCTGCTGCTGGTGTTACTGCTGCTGCTGGTGTTACTGCTGCTACTGCTGGTGTTACTGCTGCTGCTGGTGTTACTGCTGCTGCTGGTGTTACTGCTGCTACTGCTGGTGTTACTGCTGCTGCTGCTGCAGGTGTTACTGCTGCTGCTGGTGTTACTGCTGCTACTGCTGGTGTTACTGCTGCTACTGCTGGTGTTACTGCTGCTGCTGCTGGTGTTACTGCTGCTGCTGGTGTTACTGCTGCTACTGCTGGTGTTACTGCTGCTACTGCTGGTGTTACTGCTGCTACTGCTGGTGTTACTGCTGCTACTGCTGGTGTTACTGCTGCTGCTGGTGTTACTGCTGCTGCTGGTGTTACTGCTGCTACTGCTGGTGTTACTGCTGCTGCTGCTGCAGGTGTTACTGCTGCTGCTGGTGTTACTGCTGCTACTGCTGGTGTTACTGCTGCTACTGCTGGTGTTACTGCTGCTGCTGCTGGTGTTACTGCTGCTGCTGGTGTTACTGCTGCTACTGCTGGTGTTACTGCTGCTACTGCTGGTGTTACTGCTGCTACTGCTGGTGTTACTGCTGCTACTGCTGGTGTTACTGCTGCTGCTGGTGTTACTGCTGCTGCTGGTGTTACTGCTGCTACTGCTGGTGTTACTGCTGCTGCTGGTGTTACTGCTGCTGCTGGTGTTACTGCTGCTACTGCTGGTGTTACTGCTGCTGCTGCTGCAGGTGTTACTGCTGCTGCTGGTGTTACTGCTGCTACTGCTGGTGTTACTGCTGCTGCTGCTGCAGGTGTTACTGCTGCTGCTGGTGTTACTGCTGCTACTGCTGGTGTTACTGCTGCTGCTGCTGCTGTAGGTTAACACTCGGCCGCTTTACGCTCAACCAACATAAAGATGTGAGACATTTGATTTTTGTAATTTTGAATTACATAAAACAAAAAAACTAGCCATCTGGGTAGGCCTCACTGGTAGTGTTGGGTTTTAGGCCTACCAACCGCAGAAGGATTATTAAGGCCGGCGATGTACTTGACTAACAAACCATTTTCAACGTTGTCCGATACTGAAGCAGTCTCTCGGTGTAAATAGAGCTATATGCGGGGCTATATACTTTGAGGTATATACAGTATATAATTCTTGCCAGGCCTCACTGTAGGCCGCTTATGCTAGGATGTCGCACCCCAAGTTCCCCTTCCCTCCCTCCCTCTCTCCATCATTTTCCCACGCCATCCCCCCTTTCCTTCCTCGAGTCCCTCCCTTCACCTCACGGCCGCAGCTCCCTCCATCACCTCTCACATCTCCACCTAACCCCCCTCCTCCTCCAACACCCACACCACCACCAGGGCACAACACCCAACTCCCCCAATACAGTACACATACAAAACACAAACCCTCGCCTCTGCCTCCCTCTATACCAAGAACACCCTGGCCAGAGCCTCTCCATCCCCACACACCCTTTTGTGCCCCTCTGCGCCGATTTAACCCTTTCACGGGAACCCGGTGAGTTAGCAGGGACAGGGGGGGGGGGGTTATTTGGGTCCTGGGGGGGGGGGGAAGGAAAGGTAAGGGGGGTCGGGAGAAAGAGAGGTGGAAAGATCACATATTATTCCACAACATATATAAGTTAGCTAGGGTCCAGCGGTGAAAGTCTCCTGTGCCAGGTAAGTCCACTACGGGCTCACCATAGCCCGTGCTTCTTGGAGCTTGTTCAGAGTAGCTGAATGTAAAACAACAACAACAACAGCGGTGAACGCCTTGTCACTCTGCAACCAGTGATATGGTTGGCTTGGAATATGTCACATATGTACTTATGTATGAGCCAAATAGTGACTATAAGCAATAAGTCTTATATGTGCTGTCTTGTGCGAGAGCGGGTTGCACTCTTGTGGTTCGGTAAGCCGTGAGTCGTTGTCTAATTCAAGGCCAACCTTCCCACTGCATGTTGCAGGTCAAATTCATTCTTGTTTTTAGCGATGGGACAAACTCGCGACAATAGATGGCGTGAGGTGTGCAGAGCCTCGTGCTGGTGCGTGTGATGACAGATCAGGTGTTGTAAGGCAGGTTGTGGTGAGTGAGGAAGGTGTTGTGGAGTAGTGAGCGGCGATCATCTATGTCTCCTTCCTGCAGGATGCCTTCCTGTGTGAGATGACTGCTCAGTGTTAGGAGACTTTCCTGTGTTGCACAGTCCACTCTCCACAGTTGCAGGCATATTCCTTAACTGCTAAATATGCGCCAGCTTGTCACAGGTGGCGGATATGTTGTTTTCCTGCCCATCCTCCTGAAAAGATAGTATTTATAGTAACTATTTGGTCCAAAGTATCTGTATGTAGTAATGGACCACCATTTCTATTTATTGGTAATTTTAGAAAAGTTCACTTTTTGTACTTTTTAATTTTATAGTCAGCAAAATGAACCTGAAAACCAAACTTAAACATTCCTAGGCGTAGTATAGCACTTCTATGTATTATTTTAGATCTAAGATAGCGTGCATTAGGCCCAGGATTGCTAGGCGTGGTTTCCGGTTTGTCCAAATTCAGTAATACAAAAATCAACTGTCTGGTGGTCCATCACTACATATTGGTACTGCCCACACAATAGTTACTCTCAGTACTATCATTTTAGGCTGATCCGCGAGTTTCCTGACCTTTTTTATTAAGAAGCTTAGGTATACAGAGCAGTGTGCTGCCACCTAGTTCTGTGTGAGAGATTACACAGTGTAGATCAAACACTGGCCATAAGGTCATCTAATATACCAATCTCACAGGATGGTTAGTCGTACATGGAATCAGGAGAGAACATGAAATGTGAGGCTTGATCTCCGCTAGCACACTCTAGGTACAGCACAAGAAGATATTCCAATATTCGTGAGTGTATGAAATAATTACAGAGCTCAAGGTGCTCCATACCATTTGGTCTGAAGTCACTGATAACAGGGCAGTCACATATATGGTGTTGACGTTGGGAACCCTGGCGAGAACGGGCTGCATGAACTGTTGTTTTGGTAACAGTATCTTTAGGGCACCTCCGGTATATTGACCAGACCACACACTAGAAGGTGAAGGGACGACGACGTTTAGGTCCGTCCTGGACCATTCTCAAGTCGATTGAGAATGGTTCAAGACGGACCGAAATGTCGTCGTCCCTTCACCTTCTAGTGTGTGGTCTGGTCAACATACATTAGCTACGTTATTGTGACTCGTCGCCTGCAGCGCCGGTATAGTTATCAGAGAACACAGGTGCTTGAGAGTTCTTTGGAATGGAAATAAGTACATTGGACTTGGCGGCGGACTCAACTTTTTAGTGCATTCCATTTGTTCTCTTCCTTGACACTGACAAATAATTGATGATGTCTCTGTGGCTCATTTGGGTACGCGGTTTCCACCTGTGTCCCCTTCCTCGTGCACTCCCATTCCCGAATAATCTGTCTTTGTCAGTCCAATCAATTTTACGTGGTGATCAGTCACGTCTTCCCCAATTCTCTTGTTTTACAGCGACGCGAGGTTGAATGCCATTAGTCTTTCCTTGTAAGTCATATCTCTCAGCGCTAGGGCAAGTAATCTTGGTAAAACTCGGGAGTCTCAGCAACTTTGCTGTGCGTTAGAGACGATAAGGACTCAACACTGACGCTGCGTATTCTAAGATTAGTCAGATATACGTGGGATACATGGTCCTGAACGATTCCTCATTCACATCTCTAAATGCAGTTCATATGTTGGCCAATCTTGCATACGCCGCTGACTATATCTGATTAATGTGAGCTTCGGTAGACAGGCTCGGTGGGATATCAACCCCCAAATCCTTTCCTCTGCATTGAAATTGAAATTGAAATAAGTTTATTGAGGTAAAATACAAACAAAGGGATGAGGTAGCTCAAGCTATTCTCACCCCGTTCAGTACATCGTGTTAATACATACATAGACACACATCACCAGCAATAAACGTATTACCGAACATTCTGAGAGATAAACATATACATTTCCTCCTTTACACAAGTATTCCTCTGCATGATTCTTGAAGTGTTTCATCTCCCATTTGGCTTTTTGTCGGGCCTCCAGATCCCAGCACTCAGATTTATTACTTTGCCCTTGCTAGAGTTAAACTCCAGTAGCCAACTGTTAGTTCAAGTCATCCAGCAGTGTGTACTCATCTACTTGTACTCACCTGGTTGAGCTGGCAAGGACGAGCTCTTGCTCTTAAGCCCCACCTTTCGACCATCACTGGTTCAATGTAGTGACTCACTTCACTCGTTCTTCAAGTCATATTGACATAAAAGCTGTATACGGTATTGGCTTCCACGACTTCCTCCTCTAGTTCCTTCCACATATTTATGAAATTGAAAACAGTTCTTTCTGACATCTCTGTGAGTCGTCATACGTCAGGCTGCGAGCAGCCGCGTCTAACAGCCTGGTTGATCAGTCCAGCAACTAGGAGGCCTGGTCGACGACCGGGCCGCGGGGACACTAAGCCCCGGAAGCACCTCAAGGTAAGGAGTCATCTGTGTTCCCAGTTTCCAATTATGTTATCTCGTTTTACTGTTCATTAATTTGGACATTGCTTCTATATCTACTTTGTCAATCTCTTTAGTATCGTATACGTTGTTATCATGTTTGCTCAATTCCTGCTTTCTCCAGTATAGTCAGGTCCAGTTCCTTCGGTCTTTCTTCATAGCTCGATCAGTCCCGTTAACTCAGGAACGAGTCTTGTTGCACATTTTTTAACCTTTTCTAGTTTTATTTTGTGCTTCTTTATGTAGGGGGTTCCATGCCGTGACAGCATACCCGACTCAATAATGGGTCTCAAAGGATGTATACAGCGCTCGGAAGGCATCTTTGTCCAAGTTGCTGAAGGATAACTGGACGTTTGCCAGTATGGCATATGCTGCCCTCGTTATTCTGCTGATGATTGGGGAGTAGAACTCCCAGAACAATCTATCCAGGTACACAACTATCTATTTGTGCTTGCGAGGGTTGAGCTCTGGCTCTTTGGTCCCGCCTCTCAACTGTCAATCAACTGATGTGCAGATTCCTGAGCCTACTGGGCTCTATCATATCTACAATTGAAAGTGTGTATGGAGTCAGCCTCCACCACATCACTGCCTAATGCATTCCATCCGTGTGTGTGTGTGTGTGTAAGTGAAGGGGGGGGGGATGGTGATGATGCTTACGCCAACGACGACGATGATGATGATGATGATGATGATGATGATGATGACGATGATGATGATGATGATGATGATGATGATGATGATGATGATGATGATGATGATGATGATGATGATGATGATGATGATGATGATGATGAAGGAGCAGCAAGATGCCGTGAGGACCCTGCGGGATGCTGGCGTCAGGTCCATCCAGCATCAGCTCTTATCACACAATATCTATATGAAAAAAATCTTCCAAGATTCCGTGTATGATTAGTGATCTGAGAGGCGCGCCTCCCAAATTACTCATTAATGGAGGACGTTGTTCCTGCTCCCGTGTGGCTCCTCCCGTGTGGCTCCTGCTCCCGTGTTGCTCCTGCTCCCGTGTGGCTCCTGCTCCCGTGTTGCTCCTGCTCCCGTGTGGCTCCAGCTCCCGTGTGGCTCCTGCTCCTAGTGCTGCTCCCGTGTGGCTCCTGCTCCCGTGTGGCTCCTGCTCCCGTGTGGCTCCTCCTCCTAGTGCTGCTCCCGTGTGGCTCCTGCTCCAAGTGCTGCTCCCGTGTGGCTCCTGCTCCCGGGTGGCTCCTGCTCCCGTGTGGCTCCTCCCGTGTGGCTCCTGCTCCCGTGTGGCTCCTGCCCCCGTGTGGCTCCTGCTCCCGTGTGGCTCCTCCCGTGTGGCTCCTGCTCCCGTGTGGCTCCTGCTCCCGTGTGGCTCCTGCTCCCGTGTGGCTCCAGCTCCCGTGTGGCTCCTGCTCCCGTGTGGCTCCTGCTCCCGTGTGGTTCCTGCTCCCGTGTGGCTCCTGCTCCCGTGTGGCTCCTGCTCCCGTGTGGCTCCTGCTCCCGTGTGGCTCATGCTCCCGTGTGGCTCCTGCTCCCGTGTGGTTCCTGCTCCCGTGTGGCTCATGCTCCCGTGTGGCTCCTGCTCCCGTGTGGCTCCTGCTCCTAGTGCTGCTCCCGTGTGGCTCCTGCTCCCGTGTGGCTCCTGCTCCCGTGTGGCTCCTGCTCCTAGTGCTGCTCCCGTGTGGCTCCTGCTCTCGTGTGGCTCCTGCTCCCGTGTGGCTCCTGCTCCCGTGTGGCTCCTGCTCCTAGTGCTGCTCCCGTGTGGCTCATGCTCTCGTGTGGCTCCTGCTCCCGTGTGGCTCCTGCTCTCGTGTGGTTCCTGCTCTCGTGTGGCTCCTGCTCCCGTGTGGCTCCTGCTCCCGTGTGGCTCCTGCTCCCGTGTGGCTCATGCTCCCGTGTGGCTCATGCTCTCGTGTGGCTCCTGCTCCCGTGTGGCTCCTGCTCCTAGTGCTGCTCCCGTGTGGCTCATGCTCCCGTGTGGCTCCTGCTCCCGTGTGGCTCCTGCTCCTAGTGCTGCTCCCGTGTGGCTCCTGCTCTCGTGTGGCTCCTGCTCCCGTGTGGCTCCTGCTCCCGTGTGGCTCCTGCTCCTAGTGCTGCTCCCGTGTGGCTCATGCTCTCGTGTGGCTCCTGCTCCCGTGTGGCTCCTGCTCCCGTGTGGCTCCTGCTCCTAGTGCTGCTCCCGTGTGGCTCATGCTCTCGTGTGGCTCCTGCTCCCGTGTGGCTCCTGCTCTCGTGTGGTTCCTGCTCTCGTGTGGCTCCTGCTCCCGTGTGGCTCCTGCTCCCGTGTGGCTCCTGCTCCCGTGTGGCTCATGCTCCCGTGTGGCTCATGCTCTCGTGTGGCTCCTGCTCCCGTGTGGCTCCTGCTCCTAGTGCTGCTCCCGTGTGGCTCATGCTCCCGTGTGGCTCCTGCTCCCGTGTGGTTCCTGCTCCCGTGTGGCTCCTGCTCCCGTGTGGTTCCTGCTCCCGTGTGGCTCCTGCTCCCGTGTGGTTCCTGCTCCCGTGTGGCTCCTGCTCCCGTGTGGCTCCTGCTCCTAGTGCTGCTCCCGTGTGGCTCCTGCTCTCGTGTGGCTCCTGCTCCCGTGTGGCTCCTGCTCCCGTGTGGCTCCTGCTCCCGTGTGGCTCCTGCTCCTAGTGCTGCTCCCGTGTGGCTCATGCTCTCGTGTGGCTCCTGCTCCCGTGTGGTTCCTGCTCCCGTGTGGCTCCTGCTCCCGTGTGGCTCCTGCTCCCGTGTGGCTCCTGCTCCTAGTGCTGCTCCCGTGTGGATGCTCTCAAATGAAACCCTTGAATATATACGAGCCGCAGTAGGCCTGGCCGTGTGAGCGAATAAACTAAGCCAAGTTGTCATACAGGAAAGGCTTCTGGCGTATGTGCGGTGAGGCCTAAGCCTTACCTGGGCCGCCTCTGTATAGACGGTTGGGATCCTCTTATTATTGGCCATCTGTAACCGCGAACCCTCACCACCGCCCTTCATTTGTCATAACCCACCACTTTATAGACTCCCGGGTTTACAGATTCCAGAATTTATGGGCTCAGTTGTTGACGTTTCAGAGGTAACTAATCTATATTTATTGGGAGTTTTCTGTTCAAGTGTAGGCTTCCTATTGTTTAATGTGTTCACAGGTGGAATTAATTTTATATATGACATAATGATGTTTTTGGATGATAATTTTTTGTATGTTGGGATTTACAGCCGTGGGACTTGCAGACAGTGCGAGGGGAGGTTACAGGCTGTGTTGAGCCTTGAGAAATTGATGTAATGTTATCAGTGGATATGAAGGCGTTCCCTCGTGCGGCTCGTGCATCACTTATCTAAACACTTCATGATAATATTTGAGGTAATTTCGCCCAGACTGATTTTACGGAACCCCGTCGAGGAGATGGACCTTGTTTACCACATATGTTAGACCAATAATGAAATATGCGGCGCCAGCGTGGAGTCCTTGTCTAATCAAACACGAAACGAAGTTGGAGAACGTTCACTGGTATGCCACCAGACTAGTCCCAGGACTAAGGGGTATAAGTTGCGAAGAAAAGCTACAGGAACTAACCATCGCGTCACTAAAAGATGGCAGAGTTAGGGTAGACATGTTTACTACATACAAAATTATCAGGGAAATTGATAGAGCAGACTATTTTAATGGGTAATACACGAACAAGGGGCCACAAATATTAACAAAGTTCCCAAATAATAATTATAGTATATATAGTCATTATATTTTATTTAATGAGGAGTGACAAATTAAATGCACTAAGAAGGATGGTAGAAGCAGCCTCCATAAACAATTCCATGTGTAGATATGACAGAACTCCGTAGATATAAGTACCAGTAGATATAAGCACCTCCAAAGGATACCTGATCAACCAGGCGTACGTCAGGCTGCGAGCAGCCGCGTCCAACAGCCTGGTTGATCAGTCCGGCAACCAGGAGGCCTGGTCGACGACCGGGCCGCGGGGACGCTAAGCCCCGGAAGCACCTCAAGGTAACCTCAAGGTAAGGAACTGAACACGCTTGTAAACCTGCACTGCAGTTGACTGAACGTTGAGAGTTTGGATCAAAGAGCTGGAGCTCAACCCCGCAAGCACAGGTAAGCCCACACACAAGGACTGTCATCCATGGTGGGAACAAGAATAAACAACAGTGGTTACAGATAATTTATTAACAACGAGTAATCAATAAGTAGACTAAGTGTGAAAAGAAAGCGGTGTAGGCAGCCTTCACACACTGCTTTGCTACCAGGTGATTGTGGGGTGAGAGGCAGAGCCCAAGACCTGGAGCTCAGTCCCCGAAAGTGCAGCTAGATGAGCACACACACACACACACACACGCACACACACACACACACACACACACACACTCACACACACACACACACACACACACACACACACACACACACACACACACACACACACACACACACACACACACACACACACACACACACTCTGTACTCGGTCCTATCTTGTTTCTGATATATGTAAATGATCTCCCGGAGGGTATCGATTCATTTCTCTCAATGTTTGCGGACGATGCTAAAATTATGAGAAGGATTAAAACAGAAGAGGACTGTTTGAGGCTTCGAGAAGACCTAGACAAGCTGAAGGAATGGTCGAACAAATGGTTGTTAGAGTTTAACCCAACCAAATGTAATATAATGAAGATAGGTGTAGGGAGCAGGAGGCCAGATACAAGGTATCATCTGGGAGAGGAAATTCTTCAGGAGTCAGATAAGGAAAAAGACTTGGGGGTTGATATCACGCCAGACCTGTCCCCTGCAGCACATATCAAGCGGATAACATCAGCGGCATATGCCAGGCTGGCCAACATACGAACGGCATTCAGAAACTTGTGTAAAGAATCATTCAGAACTTTGTATACCACATATGTCAGGCCAATCCTGGAGTATGCAGCCCCAGCATGGAGTCCATATCTAGTCAAGGATAAGACTAAACTGGAAAAGGTTCAAAGGTTTGCCACCAGACTAGTACCCGAGCTGAGAGGTATGAGCTACGAGGAGAGACTACGGGAATTAAACCTCACTTCACTGGAAGACAGAAGAGTTAGGGGGGACATGATCACCACATTCAAGATTCTGAAGGGAATTGATAGGGTAGATAAAGACAGTCTATTTAACACAAGGGGAACACGCACAAGGGGACACAGGCGGAAACTGAGTGCCCAAATGAGCCACAGAGATATTAGAAAGCACTTTTTTAGTGTCAAGAGTGGTTGACAAATGGAATGCATTAGGCAGTGATGTGGTGGAGGCTGACTCCATACACAGTTTCAAGTGTAGATATGATAGAGCCCAATAGGCTCAGGAATCTGTACACCTGTTGATTGACGGTTGAGAGGCGGGACCAAAGAGCCAGAGCTCAACCCCCGCAAACACAACTAGGTGAGTACAACTAGGTGAGTACACACACACACACACACACACACACACACACACACACACACACACACACACACACACACACACACACACACACCACACACACACACACACACCACACACACACCACACACACACACCACACACACACACACACACATACACACACACACTCACACACACACACACACACACACACACACACACACACACACACACACACACACACACACACACACACACACACACACACACACAGATATACACTCCATACACAGTTTTAAATGTAGATATGATAGAGCTCAGAAGGCTCAGGAATCTATACACCAGTTGATTGACAGTTGAGAGGCGGGACCAAAGAGCCAGAGCTCAACCCCCGCAAACACAACTAGGTGAGTACAACTAGGTGAGTACACACACACACACACACACACACACACACACACACACACACACACACACACACACACACACACACACACACACACACACACACACACACACACACACACCACACACACCACACACACACACACACCACACACACACCACACACACACACACACACATACACACACACACTCACACACACACACACACACACACACACACACACACACACACACACACACACACACACACACACACACACACACACTCCATACACAGTTTTAAATGTAGATATGATAGAGCTCAGAAGGCTCAGGAATCTATACACCAGTTGATTGACAGTTGAGAGGCGGGACCAAAGAGCCAAAGCTCAACCTCCGCAAGCACAAATAGGTGAGTACACACAGGTTGGTAGGAGTGAGAAGAAACCAAGCACAAACATTAGAAAAGTTACATGTTTATGATCAACATAACTTTTACTGCCACATTCTCATCTCGTCCAAGTCATTTCCTAAAATGTTCACATGAAAATATGTATCCGGTCGTGTGGGGAGCGGCCAGGTCGGCTCCAATCACTCTCTCAAACAAGGTTACTAACGCCCCTGAAGCTGTACCAAATAGAACCATGAGGACCATCCCAATGACACCAAAATGGACGGAAACCAAATATTAAGCCAGTTAGAACCAGAATCCAAACCTCTTAACATCCCTAGCAGTCAAGGACTTCAAAAACCGATAAAGGATACAGCAAAAAAAAAAAGATTGTAGAAGTAAAAGACTTTAAGTTACTTCAGAACAATTGAACTTGAACGTTCACTCTAATTACGCACACCGTACTCTGGAGTCTGTAAAAAAGATCCATCCTGTTAACCTAACCTAACCTAACCTAACCTAACCTACCTAATCTAACCTACCTAATCTAATCTAACCTAACCTAACCAGCCGGAGTTCGGTTTCATGAATAATGCATTAATAAGCACTAAAAATAACAAAGTTCTGTGATGAAACAAAAAAATTAATAAATAACTTGGAGCCACTAAGGAATCGCCCTCAAAAAATTACTTTTAGCACTGTCAGATAAAATATAACCTCAGGTATATTTTAGCTCAGACTTTACTGTACGTCATTTTTTTTTACTAACGCAACCAACGTGTTAATAATGCGACGTATTAATAAAACGGGCAGCACCGTTACATAGACGTTTTCCGCGAATTTAGTAAAATAGACAAATTACTATATAGACGCACATATAAAGATCTGTGAACAAAATGTTGCTTTATTTTTTAATTACAGAAACGAGAAATATATTCAACTCTGCTTCTTAAACTTGGCAATCATCTCCCGGAGATTTACACACACACACTCGCGCGCGTACATAAACACTCACGCTCGCGTACACACACTCACGCGCACGTACACACACACACACACACACACACACACACACACACACACACACACACACACACACACACACACACACACACACACACACACACACACACACACACACACACACACACACACACACACAAGGGTCTCGCGGCTCAGTGGACAGCGCTCTGGGGTCGTAGTCCTAAGGTCCCGGGTTCGATCCCCGACAGAGGCAGAAACAAATTGGCAGTGTTTTTTTCACCCTGGTGCCCCTGCTCACCTAGTAGTAAATAGGTACCTGGGAGTTAGACAACTGTTACGAGCGGCTTCCTGTAGATGTGTGTGTGTGTGCGCGCGCGCTTGTGTTAGAAAAAATATATGTTGTAGGCATTAAAGAGGAAAAATAAATTGGTTAGAAAGGCGGGGCCCAAGAGCTAATAGCTCGATTCTGCAGATACAAATAACAAATAGATACAAATAGTAAACACACACACACACACACACACACACACACACACACACACACACACACACACACACACACACACACACACACACACACACACACACACACACACACACAAACACTCCCATTCACGTAACATTTGACCTACAGTTTTTCATATTCACACATCTTGCACAAAAAATTTCACTCTTAGGTCTTATTTGACTCTTTTACGTCTCTTATGTTACACGTATTTACTCTTATTTCACAAACAGATGTATAATACACCGCTGATCAAAGCTAGAGGCATACATTTATCCAAAAGTATATAAAGTCGTCTCCAAGCACATATTTACATACCTACAATACACATAGATATAATTGAGCCTGAATGTACAAACAAAAGCAACCCACCTAAACTATCGACACCGGTAGATAGTATCGGTAGATAGACGACGGTAGATAGTATCGGTAGATGTCAGTATTACGTTGTTAGCTTTTTAATAATACATCGTATTTCCGACGTATTAGAGATGAGGACTGTTTGCTCCACTACCTACAGTCGTTCGCTAATCGTTTACTGAAAGGATACCTCGTGAATGTTGGACTTTGCGTGTGTCTGAAATTCTGAGAACCAAATGTATTCACATGGAGATATGTACAAGCAGCATAATAATTACTTAGCCAGGTTTAGCTACAGCAGCGGGCACCGTGACAGAGTTATGATCTGTGGTATTTGACATGTAGTGATCGCTCACAGCTGACTTCCGCGAAGGTTCATTGGTTCTCCAACCAACTAAGCGCGGGGCGCTGGCCAATGAGCGCTAAGCTCAGGACGCAGCAACTGTACACTTACATTGTCTATGTCACGTATTTCCCGTGGCATGGGGCTTTTATTGACACAAAGGCACGTAATTGTGAAGGTACGACTTGTGTAAAACAGGATACACACACACACACACACGTTAACACGTGAAAGATGTTAATCCTCCACAGACTGCGGTCCTGTAACTAACGAAATTCGCCCATTAATTCCTCGGTAGCGCTTTCCATATGACGCCGCAGCGAAATTCGTTTCGAGAGAGATTTTGTCGTAATGATGCGGGCTGCCCGCACTCAAGCGGTGTAGCAAATGCGTGAGTCAGTCGAGTGTGAGAGAGGTGTTGTTTGTGGCCGGCGCTGTGCTCTCTAGCAGGTAATGTGGCAGAATGACCTGTTTCTCTCGTGGAGGTATTCCATCCGGCCCTCCTGGGTGGATGTTCATGTGGGGGGTAGCAGTGCCAGCCTGGTTAGGAAGGGGGGGGGGGTTGGAGACCGTAGGCTGACCTCGCGTGACCCTGGATGGGGGCGTGAGCTGGTGTGTGTCCAGGGGTAGGGAGGGAGGGTGGTATTGCACGTGGTGAAGGACGTGTGGGGATGTTGCGGGGTGGTGCACGTGGTGGTAGTGAAGGGGTGTGCGCGGCGGGGGTGCGCGGGGGGCACTGGCAACCCTGTGGTGGCCGGGGCGGGCGCGGGCTCACCGTCGCCCTCACACGGCCGCGCGCCGCCGCCTGCCCCACACCGCTGTGTTAGTACACTCACCGCTAGCGCTCCTGCGGCACCTCACACGCCGCATCTCTTTCCTCCCGCACTTGTAGCCACAGCAGCGACGCAGGTGTGCCAGCCAGCAGCGGCGGCCCGGCCTTCCCACCAGTGTCCTTACTCCAGTGCCTCTACTTGCCAGCGTTGAAGTTCCGACGCGGCTCTCGTCTCCGCCCGCGACTAAAAACATTCCGCCCACCCAGGATACAACCCTTCTAGTGCCTGATAAAAATAAAATAATTTTTCCTCCCCCCCGACCTTAATTACCAGAGATTGTTGGGCCGGTAGGAAGTGCGGAAGTCCAGCCTACCTGGCTACCGTCACCACAATACCTGTACACAGGAGCACCAACAACACTGCCCCTTGCGCTGACCTGCCATCCGGGCCCCCCGACCCCACGCGCCGCCCGACATGAGATGATTTGTGTTTTGTGTGATTTTGTGTGAAAGTCGTGGGAAAATTTTGACAAGTTGTGCCAAGGAGAGTAGTGTCGTGGAGCGGTCGCGCTGTACAGTTGCTGGGTAAAGGGGAGCGACCACAATACCAGGTGAATTTGATGTGAATTGGGGTGAGAATTTGGACAAAAAAGGCCAAACACGGAGGCTTGTCTGGCCATTTATCAAACGCGAGAAGTCACCGCCGGGAGAAGGGGAGGCCTAAAAAGAACCAAGCCCGACAATTTATTTTAATCAAAGAAAATATATAAAGGTGACAGGTTAGAAAAAGTTTCCCGGTAATACTACAAGTTTCCGTCTTTAGTGGTGCTGCAGTGATCAGGAATTCCTGGTATGAGAAGGTCACAAGGAAACAGCATCTCCTCCAGCGCTCACCTCGCCTCTAATACCCCACCAAAAAGTGATTTACTCAGTGCAATTCATTGATTCCCGGGCAAAGTGGAATTAAATCAGGTGTACTCTGAAATAATTAATAGCTCTATATTTTGTATACATGTGCTTTGTGTGAGAGTGAAGCAGAAAGGTGTGAGAGGAGAGGTAAAATATCCCCCTCTCACTGTGGGGTGGTGAGCGTCTGTAGCGAGGAGAGCTGTATGCGTACATAGCACGCCCGCCCCTCCACGCCTTCACTACCATAGGTAAGACTCTCTTGCTATGTTAACAGTCTCACGCTCACGGAGCCAGGTTGTGTCTTCTCCTATATGTGACTCTATATCTCAGGGATGATGTGATGTGCACTCACTGTTGCACACTCTACTGTGAAATATAAACTTAATATTTAATATTCCCACTCAAAATTATCATTTCACGACAAAAACTAAATTTACTTAAGCCAAAACATCAGAGGCTTAAGTGTTATCTTTATATTGGATTACAGTTATTTTTTATCGATATTAAAAAAAATATTAAATTTTCCTACCCAGTAGCATTGGAAAAATCAAATTAATCAACAGAAAATAAATTTTAACATCGAGAAATATTTAGTTTAGACTAATAACTCAATTTAATCCAATAAATGAGAACCTTAATGAAAGCTTGTGTGTATGAGAACGCCATACACAAGACCACTGACTCAACAAGTTGTCGAGAGCACCAACATGGCGAGGACAACCCGCTACCACCGGGCTATGTATATTCTGTGCGCTGTGTAGGCTACGGGTATGCTGTGCGCTGTGTAGGCTACGGGTATGCTGTGCTCTGTGTAGGCTACGGGTATGCTGTGCTCTGTGTAGGCTACGTGTATTCTGTGCCCTGTGTAGGCTACGGGTATGCTGTGCTCTGTGTAGGCTACGTGTATTCTGTGCCCTGTGTAGGCTACGGGTATGCTGTGCGCTGTGTAGGCTACGGGTATGCTGTGCGCTGTGTAGGCTACGGGTATGCTGTGCGCTGTGTAGGCTACGTGTATTCTGTGCGCTGTGTAGGCTACATATATTCTGTGCGCTGTGTAGGCTACATATATTCTGTGCGCTGTGTAGGCTACATATATTCCGTGCGCTGTGTAGGCTACATATATTCTGTGCGCTGTGTAGGCTACATATATTCTGTGCGCTGTGTAGGCTACATATATTCTGTGCGCTGTGTAGGCTACATATATTCTGTGCGCTGTGTAGGCTACATATATTCCGTGTTCTATGTAACGCCGTCACAAGAAACCAATACACCTCTATAATTACCGAGCTTAGAAAATGTACATGTTTAATAAACGAAGATGTAATCCTGGCTTCGGAGATAATCTCTCAATCTAAAAAGACGACGAAATGAATTTATACGGTGTGAAACAAGGTGTGGTCACACGAACAACACAAGTGTATAGCGGTGAGACCCGATACTTACACCGCTAGTTATTTCCTTGTTATTAGCATTCTGAACGTTCCGAGTATGATTCATGCGTGAGGTGTAAGTGGCAGTATCCTGTGGGAGTGTTGCGACGCCTCATCAGGAGAGAGTCACACCGGAAATGTGAAGGGATTTAGTCGTGCAAGGGTGAGATCACGACTCCAGAACCCGAGGATCTTGATGCCTGGGTTCTGGTGATTATGAAAATCGTATGTGTCGAGTCTAATTCAATTCCCACCTATCAAATAATATATGTAATCGGTGGGGGGATAATTCCAGGAAGTGCGTCAAAAAACTTAGCTAAAGACTAATGGACACGCAAACACATCGAACAAATATATTTTATTATTTCTAGTAGAGGAAAATTACACTTTTGACAAACAAGTCTGTGATTACTGTACTTGGTGGAAGATAAGTGGTCATGCCATATACTCATTCCCGTCAGTACTGTGACTCTGACATCACCACCACTTAACACCGCCGTCAGTAAGTAGCATTGATGTCATCTCCACCATCGTCAGTAGCATTGATGTCATCTCCATCGTCAGTACCATTGATGTCATCACCACCACCGTCAGTAGCATTGATGTCATCTCCACCACCGTCAGTAGCATTGATGTTATCTCCACCACCGTCAGTAGCATTGATGTCATCTCCACCATCGTCAGTAGCATTGATGTCATCTCCACCACCGTCAGTAGCATTGATGTCATCACCACCGTCAGTAGCATTGATTTTATCTCCATCGACAGTAGCATTGATGTCATCTCCATCGCCAGTAGCATTGATGTCATCTCCATCATCAGTAGCATTGATGTCATCTCCATCATCAGTAGCATTGATGTCATCTCCATCATCAGTAGCATTGATGTCATCACTACCGTCAGTAGCATTGATGTCATCTCCACCACCGTCAGTAGCATTAATGTCATCTCCATCGTCAGTAGCATTGATGTCATCTCCACCATCGTCAGTAGCATTGATGTTATCTCCACCACCGTCAGTAGCATTGATGTCATCTCCACCATCGTCAGTAGCATTGATGTCATCTCCACCACCGTCAGTAGCATTGATGTCATCACCACCGTCAGTAGCATTGATTTTATCTCCATCGACAGTAGCATTGATGTCATCTCCATCGCCAGTAGCATTGATGTCATCTCCATCATCAGTAGCATTGATGTCATCTCCATCATCAGTAGCATTGATGTCATCACCACCGTCAGTAGCATTGATGTCATCTCCACCACCGTCAGTAGCATTGATGTCATCACCACCGTCAGTAGCATTGATGTCATCTCCTCCATCGTCAGTAGCATTGATGTCATCTCCACCATCGTCAGTAGCATTGATGTCAACAACCATCGCTACTAACATGTTCACTAATGTCATCAACAACACTATTAGGTGTACCTCTATGATCACTAACATACTCCACCGCCATCGCCAACCACATACCATCATTAGCAACCACATACCACCATCGCCAACCACATACCATCATTAGCAACCACATACCACCATCACCAACCACTTACCACCATCATTAACTACATACCACCATCACCAACCACATACCACTATCAACAACAACACAACCACCATCAACAACAACACAACCACCATCAACAACCACATAACCATCATCAATAACCACATAACCATCATCAATAACCACATAACCAGCATCAACAACCACATAACCACCATCAACAACACAACCACCATCATCAACCTTATACCACCATCAACAACCACATACCACCATCAGTAACAACACTACCACCATTAGTAACATCACTAACAACAACATTAACACTACCATCAGCAACAACACTACCACCATCACCACTACTTATTACAAGCCTACTAACTCCACCGGTACCCCTAATCACTAACTCATCCATCAGTACCTCCCTTAACCACAACTATCACCACCATTACGGGCTCACTATAAAACAACAACAACCACCACCCCTTCCATCAACCCAGCCCAACCACTATCCTAATAGCCATTACCACAACCACCACATCCGCTATCACTATCACCACTAGCAACAGCACCTCATTCATAATAGGAGCACCACCATTGGAACATGTTGGTGTTGGAGAATGTGTGATGGATGAGCCTACCAGCTGCGGGACATGATGAATTAAGAGACTCCGGTGATTCCCAGAAACAAAGAAGTTGACAGTCATTTCATGTATCACGTGAGTTTGGCGTCACGCTTCCCAAACATTTTTGAAGGGACGGAAGTTTTCTCTGACCAACGCCAACTCCCTCAGAAGAAAAACGAGGCTTCGTGAACTGTCGTCAACAATAAAAGGGAGAATTAGAAGTTTGCGTGGAGACTTTTTCATTAATAGAATGTAAATATACACGTATCCCTTCGTAGACGACGATACACGATACGCAAAATTAATTTTCGTGAAAGCAGATGACACCAAGAAATTGCAAGGCAAAGGCCCGTCTCCCAGCGGCTTCCATCAGGGATATGATTTAATTATATACATCAGAGCGCTGAAAGACAAATATATGCTTGCAGTCTCCCCTATAGTATATTTGACTCTCGTTTTTCATTAGCAGATTAACAAAATATTATGTTACCTTACTGCAAGGATTTGAATTAAGAAATTACTACCTTCCAAAAGACTTGATAGAATGAAGGACACATCAACTCCCTGACCAATTTGATCATGTTGGCAATTATCACGTATTAATATGACAGAGGGATGTAACATTATATTATTAAACTAGGTATGTTAAACACGATATGATGGATAGTGATATGGACCTCGTATATCATATGGACCTCGTCTGTCTCATGGTCTTCGTCTGTCTCGGCTTAAAATTAATCAGTCAGGAATATCCTAAGGTAATCCGTGGCTTGGACAGGAAGTGGGTGTCTTCTTCCCAGTGATTATCACACTCTGATACAACCCAAGAAAATTAATGGCAAATAACCTACAATAGCCAACTGGACGAGGTAAGAACGCTTAACTTGGTGGATATTTTCTTCCTTCACATAACTACCTTTTGTCACGAGATTTTCCGCTTTTATCGCAAAATAACAAGAATTTGTGTATATCCGTGATAGAAACGACACCGCATTCGTCCAGCAATATTAATGTTTATGGAAAAGTTCCTACAAACGACCAATTCCCGAAATGGATTACCAGTGCGTGCCTGAGTCCAGTTTCTCAGCGCCACGACAGTTTCCTACGGGTGTTCAACTTTTATGAGCCAAACTCGAGTGATGAGTTTATAACCTAAATTAGAATGTGTTATCCTCGTGTTGGACAATCATTAGCGTTCACCAAACTTTTTTTTATCCTAATTTTATTTCACGTTTGGTTGGATTTTCTGATAACTACCCTTGACGAGGCTTCACTAGAGCGAGTTTAGTCAAGGGATGTAATTTGTCAGCAGTCGAAATTATAGCATTATCGTAGTAAGGTAAAATTATCGCAAAAGAGAGAATTGCGGGGAGTTAATGGAGGTGCGAGTAGTGTGTTTGGAGCGCGGTGTTATTAGGGGATAATGTGTTGTATTGATCTGGCAAGCCTGTGGAAATGTGAAGGTACTTTGCTAGCCATTTGGCTCATTAATAAATGTTCCAGGAATAGTCATATTTCGGGATTAGTGATACACAATTGACGTTCCACAAGAGTAGAGCATTTGCCAAATGTGTTCATTTGACTGGAAAGAAACGTAATCATGATTAATGCATAAATTACACAATTATAACTCTCCTCGCTGTTCCTGTGAGCGGATTTTAGATGTAATTTTTTAATGTCTAGCAATAGTGATTTTCTTATATCTGACAACATGAGGCTATTAATTATTATTATAAAATATAAATGTTTATTGATACAAAACTATCGTGGCGCTAATTTTTATTTAAGTCAACATTCAGATAAGAAAAGTAAGGTAAATAAAATTAATAAATGAAAATATGGGAGAAATAGTGGAATGAAATTTACAAGTGTCGTCTGCTGAATAATTTATCATAAACATATACAATGCAGAGATTTGTGCTGTCCACTTGAGTACAATGTGAAGGTATACATCACAAACACTTCAGGTGTAGCGCACACACACGCACACGCACGCAAGCCGGGTACCTCAACGAGCGTAGAGAACATGAGATGCAATATAAGCCAGGACATAAGCCTGGTAGAACACGTTAGCAAGAAACCAGAGTTCTGTGGGCGAGAAGCCTCGGTGACTACTGAATGAAGAATGGTTCAATCACTGGGCCCCTACCTGTATATGGTGTGTATGGGTAGCCAGGACTGAATGGAAGCGAGACTAATTAAGCGCTATGAACAAGGTGACAGCCTGCTGCTCCCGCCAGAGGGCAACACTGCTTGCTCGCTATGGAGCCTCGGGAACCAGGCAGTTGATGTCGTTAGACGGTTATGTCAGGAATTAGGTTGCAATCCCCCCCCTTCCCCTCCTCCACTACCTCTAACCCCCATAAGCTTGTTGTCGTTCGTATAACGTTGTATATTTGATAAGAATGGTCGTCAAGGGACGCTTCGTCACCTTGGGAAGTTGATTAAGGTAGCGATCCGCTTATGATTTTTATCGGCATTTAGGGGGAAGTTTATGGCGGGATATACTGATGAGAGAGGCCGATATCCGCTAACAATTCATTACCGGTCCTTGTTTCTCCTTAACGTGTGTTCCCCCCTTCATGTGGCAGTGTTAACCGGCGTCCGTCCCAGGTCGGCCGACTCGGAACACCGGTGTTCCCGCCAAGCCTGTGGGGGTCTCTGCCTCTCTCCTCTCCAGTTGGTAGGCTTCAGAAAACATTTTTCTTTGGATATTTCGAGGATGGATGAGATATAGTTGTCTGTAGAACTAACTGTAAAAATAGGGATATTAGCCTAGTGTTGAAGGTCTTAAACGCTACAGTAATTTGAGGTATATATTTTTTATATTACAAATATTAGACGTATTTGATTTAAAAGTCAGCCGAAGCGTCAAGCCAAGATATCGTTTAGCTTAATTTTACCAACCTTTATATGGTAATAATAAAAGTAGATCACTTTCCGTTGCTACATCAAATGCTATTCGAAAAATACCCAGATGTAATGCAAATATATGTATGCATCCAATACTTATGAAAAACACCATTCAAGGTATTTTTAAGCAGCGCTATATTAATATAAATCTATTATATTTCAATTTAGTAAACCTTGTTTATTATATTTATAAGGTAAAACTGGCTAAACAAAATGTGTCCAATTTGTGTTTACTTGAATAATGTGAAGTTGGGCTTTGGAAACAAAATACTCATTTCCTTTTAAATTGTATTTCTGGAAATGGGAATGTTATCCCTTAACATCATGGTGCCTCGCCCAGCCTGGCGCTCCGCACTTGATTCATTGTGTGCGACTTTTTCAGTAAATATATAGTATGAGCTTGGACTTAATTTGTGGGTCCGACCAACCCCGGTCAGAGACCGGGCCGCGGGGCCATTGGTATCCGGAAGCTATACAAGTTAGATACAAGGTAAGTTCAAAAGACAATGGATACAAACCGTTTTGCATCAGAATTTGGAAAGGTAATAACACAGTTGAGATAGGCTACTCCTCGGAGTTTACTCTATGTAATAATGCTAGAGGGCAGGGTACTCTCTAGGTCCGTCTAAGAGTTTACTCCGTAATAATGTCAGACTGCCTGACTCTTAGAGAGAACAATAAATCAAACGAAGCAGCAGGCAGGAAAATTATGGAGTGGATAATGAGAGCCTTTGAAATAGGGGATGCCTCTCCGGTGATGATATTCTTCAGGGCGCTGCTGCTCTCGTATTTTGGGCCCTAACCTTCCGTATGGGAGGTCCCAACACTAGGGATATGGCAGGTCCCCAACACCAGGGATATGGCAGGTCTCCAACACCAGGGATATGGCAGGTCCCCAACACCAGGGATATGGCAGGTCCCCAACACCAGGGATATGGCAGGTCCCCAACACCAGGGATATGGCAGGTCCCCAACACCAGGGATATGGCAGGTCCCCAACACCAGGGATATGGCAGGTCCCCAACACCAGGGATATGGCAGGTCCCCAACACCAGGGATATGGCAGGTCCCCAACACCAAGGATATGGCAGGTCCCCAACACCAGGGATATGGCAGGTCCCCAACACCAGGGATATGGCAGGTCCCCAACACCAGGGATATGGCAGGTCCCCAACACCAGGGATATGGCAGGTCCCCAACACCAAGTATATTGAGATGTTTGTGCGTATATTACTGAAGCTTGTAGCAATATACCCAAACATTCTATTCACTTTGCTATACGTGTTGATACGCTCGTGCTAAACCAATCTCTTTTGCAAACTCCATTTAGCCAAATTTGCAGAAAGACGGGTGCTTCTGTCATTTATAGCAAGTTTAGCACTTTCGATGCACTAATCAATTTTGAACTGCAACTGCCACTTTGTTAACCGGTTCTACAAGTTGATAAGGTCTTTCTGGAGCTCAACCGAGTCCTCATTCGAGTTTACTATTCAATTAACATCTTAAAGCAGGGGGGAATCATATCATATACACAGGGAACACTGTGAACGTCACAGGTCTACGAACTGTCAAACCTCCGCCAGGCTGATATAAGAAATCTCGGAAGTACAACGGCTGAAGCCTTTAATAAATAACAAGAAGCACTTGCAGAAGTTACGGGATGAAAGGTGTTGTAATGGCTATGTGTAGCCTGCTGGCGGCAAGCACAGACAGCCTCATCGATCAGGGAGGCACGGTCTCAGGGCAAGTTGCAAGTGTAGAACTACTCTCACAATCGACCACAGGTAAAATAACTAAATTCTAGCGTTTATGAAGCCTAGCTTAACAGATTAACTAATATTTTGTGCAATTTCATTTTTTTTTACTTGGAAAAAAAAAATGGCTTCCACTGTGAAAAGAAAACTACATTAATAGTAAGTTTTAAGGTAAAGGATTCGTTATTTTTCACGCCTGTCGGTTATAAGAAATTTGTCATCCTTTTCCAGTATTGACATTTTGGATTTTTTTGCCGAGCTTTGGCTTGCGGGCGGTCACGGTGGGAGGGTGGGAGAGTGGGGGGGGGGAGAAAGGAAGCCGAGGGACCAGAGGAGAGGGAGGGAGAAAGGTAGCCGAGGAGGACAGAGGATAGGAGGGGGGAGGGAGGAAATGGACAGGAGGTGGTTGTAGGAGGGGTGGAGGTGATCCGGTGCCGTGGCAACTTTCGGGGGATGTTCCAAGTGCCGACGGAGACACTGCAGGAGGAAGTGCGTAGATGTTGTTAAAAATGCTCTTGTTACTTGAGAACTCTGGAGGGGGCATCTCCCAAAATAGGATAGAATCAGGAAATATCTGCACGTGTCTTCTTTTCCAAGCTAATATGGACTCTGTGTGAGGCGTAAAACGGAAAGTGTTAAACAACTCACAGTGTCACCACAACACTCTACCCTTGGCATTACACACCACTCATGTATTTAGTCCCACTTGTGTAGGTGAGCGCAACACTGCCATACAGTTTTTCACCAGCATACCATAACAGCTGAGTGCTATTCTTCACTAATATATAACAACAGCCGAGGGTATTGTTCTTCACAAGTATATCACAAAAGCCAGGGTATTGTTCTTCACAAATATATCACAAAAGCCAGGGTATTGTTCTTCACAAGTATATCACAAAAGCCAGGGTATTGTTCTTCACAAGTATATCACAAAAGCCAGGGTATTGTTCTTCACAAGTATATCACAAAAGCCAGGGTATTGTTCTTCACAAGTATATCACAAAAGCCAGGGTATTGTTCTTCACAAGTATATCACAAAAGCCAGGGTATTGTTCTTCACAAGTATATCACAAAAGCCAGGGTATTGTTCTTCACAAGTATATCACAAAAGCCAGGGTATTGTTCTTCACAAGTATATCACAAAAGCCAGGGTATTGTTCTTCACAAGTATATCACAAAAGCCAGGGTATTGTTCTTCACAAGTATATCACAAAAGCCAGGGTATTGTTCTTCACAAGTATATCACAAAAGCCAGGGTATTGTTCTTCACAAGTATATCACAAAAGCCAGGGTATTGTTCTTCACAAGTATATCACAAAAGCCAGGGTATTGTTCTTCACAAGTATATCACAAAAGCCAGGGTATTGTTCTTCACAAGTATATCACAAAAGCCAGGGTATTGTTCTTCACAAGTATATCACATTAGCCGGTATATTGTTCTTCACAAGTATATCACATTAGCCGGTATATTGTCCTTCACAAGTATATCACAAAAGCGGGTATACTGTTCTTCACAAGTATATCACATTAGCCGGTATATTGTCCTTCACAAGTATATCACATAAGCCGGTATATTGTTCTTCACAAGTATATCACATTAGCCGGTATATTGTCCTTCACAAGTATATCACAAAAGCGGGTATACTGTTCTTCACAAGTATATCACATTAGCCGGTATATTGTTCTTCACAAGTATATCACATTAGCCGGTATATTGTTCTTCGCAAGTATATCACAAAAGCGGGTATACTGTTCTTCACAAGTATATCACAAAAAGCCAGTATATTGTTCTTCATAAGTATATCACAAAAGCTGGTATATTGTTCTTCACAAGTATATCACACAAGCCGGTATACTGTTCTTCACAAGTATATCACAAAAGCGGTATATTGTTCTTCACAAGTATATCACATTAGCCGGTATATTGTTCTTCACAAGTATATCACGCAAGCCGGTATACTGTTCTTCACAAGTATATCGCACAAGCCGGTATACTGTATATCACACAAGCCGGTATACTGTTCTTCACAAGTATATCACACAAGCCGGTATACTGTTCTTCACAAGTATATCACACAAGCCAGTATACTGTTCTTCACAAGTATATCACACAAGCCGGTATACTGTTCTTCACAAGTATATCACACAAGCCGGTATACTGTTCTTCACAAGTATATCACACAAGCCGGTATACTGTTCTTCACAAGTATATCACACAAGCCGGTATACTGTTCTTGACAAGTATATCACACAAGCCGGTATACTGTTCTTGACAAGTATATCACACAAGCCGGTATACTGTTCTTGACAAGTATATCACACAAGCCGGTATACTGTTCTTGACAAGTATATCACACAAGCCGGTATACTGTTCTTGACAAGTATATCACACAAGCCGGTATACTGTTCTTGACAAGTATATCACACAAGCCGGTATACTGTTCTTGACAAGTATATCACACAAGCCGGTATACTGTTCTTCACAAGTATATCACACAAGCCGGTATACTGTTCTTCACAAGTATATCACGAAAACCCGAGATGCTTTGAAATTCAGCATTGGGTTTGTGGTGTGCCATCCATGAGGCGATGCCTTCATATTGTAAACAATATGAAGGGTTATGTAAACCTTTCATATAAATAATAGCCAAGATGTGGTGATACACACTCTCTCGCACTTCTGTTTGGGTCTTTCTTCTTCAGGAAAGCCTTCAGTATGTGTTTGTGTATGTACATATAATGATTTATTTATAATAGCTTTGGGAAAGTCAAGAGCTTCGTACTCCCTTGTAGATGTGATAAATAAAATAGCTATCGATATTTTGAATGTAATACCTATACAGTATGTGTATATTATATATATATATATATATATATATATATATATATATATATATATATATATATATATATATATATATATATATATATATATATATATATATATATGTGTGTGTGTGTGTGTGTGTGTGTGTGTGTGTGTGTGTGTGTGTGTGTGTGTGTGTGTGTGTGTGTGTGTAATGCTGCATTAGCGCTTTCAGTCCTCTTGTGGGGGGGGGGGAGCAGTTGTTAAAAGTAGAATGACATAATAGGAAGCATTAACAGTTAAGTGTGTAACCGTCCCACCCGTGGAATATATATGAAAACTTACACAATTTGTCATCGAATCCTAACACATGCAGGGATCGCACTAAGGAGACAACTGTGAGAGAAAGTTGGAGTGGTCACCATGCTGTAAATCACAATAGGCTCTGACCCCACCGGGATTCGAACCTGCGCTGTCAGGGATCACCATAAGACATTAAATGTTCTCACATGCCGTTCCCTCTATGCCTACTCCCTCTTTCCTCACCCGATTGATAAAGATTAAGCCACCCAAGAGGTGGTACGGGCATGAATAGCCCGTAACTCTTTCCTCACCCCCTGTTCCCCCCAGTATATACCCCCGTTCACCCCAGTATATACCACAGTTCATCCACTTCACCCCCTCACTCCCTGCTATCCGCTTCCTTCTCCAAACCCCTCATTTGTCCCTGCTTCCCTCTCCTCCCGCTCTTGCTACTTCCCCTTCCGTAATTTAAATCCTAATGCCTAACTTCGTTCCCCATTGCCGGTTCCACATTCTCCTATTCCCACTCTCCGTTATGGTTATTGTTCTTACCGGGTGTTGAGGGGGGGTAAGGGGAATAATTCTCCATGGGGGCGTTCTGCCACGTCTGTGGTTCAGGATAATGATAGAAATTCCGTCAGACATGAACGAATCCACAAGGGCCGTGACGAGGATTCGAACCTACGTCGGAGAGCATCCCAGACGCTGCCTTAGTCCAACAGACATTCCGTATATTCCCTTACGCACGTTTTCTCACCTAATGCGACGCATATGTTACGGAATCGAATTATCCGTTAATAATGTCATGTATTAGTACACATGAAGACAACGTAATGTTGACGTTTTCTATGCATCAGCCTCGATAAGTTAAGTGGGTTGCTTGGGTTGGTACGGTTCTGGTTAGCCAAAAAAAAAATGTACGGAATAAGATAACAGGATAACAGATAACAGGATGTGCACTCCACACATAGGCCAATATTACCCCGTACCCGGGTGATATATATATATATATATATATATATATATATATATATATATATATATATATATATATATATATATATATATGATTATAGAGTATTGGTTTTTTAAATGCTAATTGTAGGTTATAGCCACAGACAGCTATAGGTATAGTACAATGATTGTTAATGCCTTAATTGTTAAAAATAATGATAATTATATTATTAGATTTTTACAGATTACAATTATATAGTAATCACGATAAAAGGCCATTCTAGATATTGATTGTAAAGTATGAGTATACACAAATATAATATACACATAATAAGCCTAGGCTATAATGATATATATATATATATATATATATATATATATATATATATATATATATATATATATATATATATATATATATATATATATATATATATATATATATATATCATCCGATATTGCACTTTAAAATCTTATAGGGTCATAAATAGGCCTAAGCTACTCGTATATTCTTCTTTTCAGAAAAAATTGATTAATAATTTCCGATTTTTTCAGTTTAGTATTTGTTCATAATATAATAATAATAATAATAATAATAATAATAATACAGCATTAATAATTTAGGATTATCAAACGTATTGCACTTGCAAATGATTACACTTCTTGCATTTGATGTTCTCATAAACAGGATACTCGTGCAGTCTCTGCTTTTATAAACATAAACTATTGCAGCCTCTTATAAACGGAAACCTAAAATCACCTCTCTCATAAATGAGAGACTAATGCTGTGTAGTCTACGCCTCATGAGCAGGAAGCTTCCACTTTCTGAACTCATTAACTGGAAACCTTTGCACCAGAGACATAAGGCTTCCCGTGATTGGCACTTTTGATTCTTCGCATTCATAAACGATTCTTCGAACTCATAAATTGGAAACTTCCAGTTTCTGCGCTCACACATGAGACACTTTCAGGCTACCCCTCACAAACTGGTAACTTTTGCATATATTTCCCTTACAAACTCTTGCACATTCAGCCCTCATAAACTGGAAACTATTGCATATTCTGCCCTCATAAACTGGGACCAGGTACATATTTCTCACTCATGAATTGGAAACAATTGCATATTCTGTCATAAATTATAAGCTATTGCATATTCTGCCCTCATAAACTGGAAACTATTGAATATTCTGCCCTCATAAACTGGAAACTATTGAATATTCTGCCCTCATAAACTGGAAACTATTGAATATTCTGCCCTCATAAACTGGAAACTGTTGCATATTCTGCCCTCATAAACTGGAAACTGTTGCATATTCTGCCCTCATAAACTGGAAACTGTTGCATATTCTGCCCTCATAAATTATAAATTATTCCATGTTCTTCTCTTATAAACTTCAATCTATTCAAGCATTTATACTCATCAACTGGAAACTTTTGCAGGCTCCGCACTCATAAATGTTTTTGTAGTGTTTACATAATACTCGTAAATGGGAAATCACATCGTTATTCACTCCTGAGATGTAGTATATTTTAACGAATTATAACAGTTACCTAATTAACAGGTCGAATTATTTTACCAGATTGGTATTTTCATTTGATTTAAGAAATTTTAAGTGAATTAATTTATACTGTATTGTAGAGTGAAGTATATTAACTAAATTAAATTTGAGTGCTGTATCAGTGAGTTGATATGAAATAAATGTTGAAGTATTTCGTATTTTTTGTAATTAGGCTAATTATTATTATTATTATTTGTATTATTATTATATGAATTCAATATGAAAAAGGAAAAATGAAGAATAATATTTTAGTAGAACTCAGTTAAATATAAATAGTCCTTGGAAGAATAAGCCTATTTATGAGCTTAATATTTACAAATTAATATTTTTATTAGATTGTAATGCTATCAGATCTAACCTAGTTTTACTTAAAAAATGATCCAAATTCATTAAGCAACAATTTTAAATATAATTTTAAACAGCCTTATTTCATTTTTGGGAGTTTTAGACTTGAGTTTGTTAGGAATATGAAGGCTTATACTTTACTGTATTTCGTATTTTGTGAAAATAATCAATGTTAGGCTTTGAAGCTTTGTGATGCAGTCAGGAGGGCCCGGCGGTGCTGCGGTAGGGACAATCAGGAGGGCCCGGCGATGCTGCGGTAGGGACAATCAGGAGGGCCCGGCGGTGCTGCGGTAGGGACAATCAGGAGGGCCCGGCGGTGCTGCGGTAGGGACAATCAGGAGGGCCCGGCGATGCTGCGGTAGGGACAATCAGGAGGGCCCGGCGATGCTGCGGTTGGGACAATCAGGAGGGCCCGGCGATGCTGCGGTAGCGACAATCAGGAGGGCCCGGCGATGCTGCGGTTGGGACAATCAGGAGGGCCCGGCGATGCTGCGGTAGGGACAGTCAGGAGGGCCCGGCGATGCTGCGGTTGGGACAATCAGGAGGGCCCGGCGGTGCTGCGGTAGGGACAATCAGGAGGGCCCGGCGGTGCTGCGGTAGGGACAATCAGGAGGGCCCGGCGATGCTGCGGTAGGGACAATCAGGAGGGCCCGGCGGTGCTGCGGTAGGGACAATCAGGAGGGCCCGGCGGTGCTGCGGTAGGGACAATCAGGAGGGCCCGGCGGTGCTGCGGTAGGGACAATCAGGAGGGCCCGGCGATGCTGCGGTAGGGACAATCAGGAGGGCCCGGCGATGCTGCGGTAGGGACAATCAGGAGGGCCCGGCGGTGCTGCGGTAGGGACAATCAGGAGGGCCCGGCGGTGCTGCGGTAGGGACAATCAGGAGGGCCCGGCGATGCTGCGGTAGGGACAATCAGGAGGGCCCGGCGGTGCTGCGGTAGGGACAATCAGGAGGGCCCGGCGGTGCTGCGGTAGGGACAATCAGGAGGGCCCGGCGATGCTGCGGTAGGGACAATCAGGAGGGCCCGGCGATGCTGCGGTAGGGACAATCAGGAGGGCCCGGCGATGCTGCGGTAGGGACAATCAGGAGGGCCCGGCGGTGCTGCGGTAGCGACAATCAGGAGGGCCCGGCGGTGCTGCGGTAGCGACAATCAGGAGGGCCCGGCGGTGCTGCGGTAGGGACAATCAGGAGGGCCCGGCGGTGCTGCGGTAGTGACAATCAGGAGGGCCCGGCGGTGCTGCGGTAGGGACAATCAGGAGGGCCCGGCGATGCTGCGGTAGGGACAATCAGGAGGGCCCGGCGGTTCTGCGGTAGACACAATCAGGAGGGCCCGGCGATGCTGCGGTAGACACAATCAGGAGGGCCCGGCGATGCTGCGGTAGACACAATCAGGAGGGCCCGGCGATGCTGCGGTAGGGACAATCAGGAGGGCCCGGCGGTGCTGCGGTAGGGACAATCAGGAGGGCCCGGCGATGCTGCGGTAGGGACAATCAGGAGGGCCCGGCGATGCTGTGGTAGACACAATCAGGAGGGCCCGGCGGTGCTGCGGTAGAGACAATCAGGAGGGCCCGGCGGTGCTGCGGTAGGGACAATCAGGAGGGCCCGGCGGTGCTGCGGTAGAGACAATCAGGAGGGCCCGGTGGTGCTGCAGTAGTGACAATCAGGATGGCCCGGCGATGCTGCGGTAGTGACAATCAGGAGGGCCCGGCGGTGCTGCAGTAGTGACAATCAGGAGGGCCCGGCGATGCTGCGGTAGAGACAATCAGGAGGGCCCGGCGGTGCTGTGGTAGTGACAATCAGGAGGGCCCGGCGATGCTGCGGTAGGGACAATCAGGAGGGCCCGGCGGTGCTGTGGTAGGGACAATCAGGAGGGCCCGGCGGTGCTGCGGTAGGGACAATCAGGAGGGCCCGGCGGTGCTGCGGTAGGGACAATCAGGAGGGCCCGGCGGTGCTGCGGTAGGGACAATCAGGAGGGCCCGGCGGTGCTGCGGTAGGGACAATCAGGAGGGCCCGGCAGTGCTGTGGTAGTGACAATCAGGAGGGCCCGGCGGTGCTGCGGTAGGGACAATCAGGAGGGCCCGGCGGTGCTGCGGTAGGGACAATCAGGAGGGCCCGGCGGTGCTGCGGTAGGGACAATCAGGAGGGCCCGGCAGTGCTGTGGTAGTGACAATCAGGAGGGCCCGGCGATGCTGCGGTAGGGACAATCAGGAGGGCCCGGCGGTGCTGTGGTAGACTCAATCAGGAGGGCCCGGCGATGCTGCGGTAGGGACAATCAGGAGGGCCCGGCGGTGCTGCGGTAGGGACAATCAGGAGGGCCCGGCGGTGCTGTGGTAGTGACAATCAGGAGGGCCCGGCGGTGCTGCGGTAGTGACAATCAGGAGGGCCCGGCGGTGCTGCGGTAGGGACAATCAGGAGGGCCCGGCGGTCCTGCGGTAGGGACAATCAGGAGGGCCCGGCGGTGCTGCGGTAGTGACAATCAGGAGGGCCCGGCGGTGCTGCGGTAGTGACAATCAGGAGGGCCCGGCGGTGCTGCGGTAGTGACAATCAGGAGGGCCCGGCGGAGCTGCGGTAGGGACAATCAGGAGGGCCCGGCGATGCTGCGGTAGTGACAATCAGGAGGGCCCGGCGGTGCTGCGGTAGTGACAATCAGGAGGGCCCGGCGGTGCTGCGGTAGGGACAGTCAGGAGGGCCCGGCGGTGCTGCGGTAGGGACAGTCAGGAGGGCCCGGCGGTGCTGAGAGGAGGAATTTGTGGGTATAGGAAGCTAAAGATAACTAAAGTTTTTTTTAAGATTACTAGAAAGATTTTTTGTGCACAATATTGTATACTAGGAGAGAGAGAAGGCTGATTATATCATCTCTCCCATCACCTCCGTGTGACCCACACACCCAACACTAACTTCCTGGTATTATTATTATTATTATTATTATTTTTATTATTATTATTATTATTATTGAGAAAATCCGTAGGAGCCTTGTAGAGGGTTTGAAGCTATGGGGGGAGGGTTGTTCCCATTCACACGCTCTAGCCAACTATGCCACGACATGCCAGACCCTGTCATGGCATAGTTGCCTGGGGGCGTGTGCCTCTGAACACTCACAGCACAGGTTCGAACCTTCGACACAGCTCCCACGGAGTTCCACATTGATGCATCACATAAATACTGTCTGTGGGTTATTATTAATATTATTAGTAGTAGTAGAAGTGCACAATGATATCAGAAATGATATCTTGGCAGTCCCAAGTGAACGGGTTCGGATCCTCCTCATGGATCCTACTGATTTTCTCAGTAGTAGTAATAGTTGTTGCATTACATTAATCAAATTACAACACTTCCTGAAGGAGTTTTCTTTAATAATACACTTCAAAAACTTAACAATTTAAACATTTTAAAAGTGTAAAAATTTATTTCATGTGACTTCTCACCTGTATCAAGTCTGTCAGTTAATGTTGACAGTCTTGATAAGCAGTTTCAAACTTGTGGGAATAATGTATGTGTGTTTGTCTAGGAAATGCAAAGGTATTGCAAAGGCAAGATTGCATAGTCGACAGGAAAATATTGAGTGTGAAGTTCAGGCTATAACTTCCTCAGATATTTCTTGAATGATTAAAAAACGCAAGGTGCCTAGGACACCTAGCGATGGCTAGGTAGGGATGGGGCTAGGCTACGGCGGAGCAGGGATTGGATTGAGGGTAGACAGGCTGAGCTGGGACTGGACAACGACTAGACGGAAGCCGTGCTGAGACTGGACAGGGGCTAGAGAGACATGGCTGAGACTGGACAGGGGCTAGAGAGACATGGCTGAGACTGGACAGGGGCTAGAGAGACATGGCTGAGACTGGACAGGGGCTAGAGAGACATGGCTGAGACTGGACAGGGGCTAGAGAGACATGGCTGAGACTGGACAGGGGCTAGAGAGACATGGCTGTGACTGGACAGGGGCTAGAGAGACATGGCTGAGACTGGACAGGGGCTAGAGAGACGGGGCTGAGACTGGACAGGGGCTAGAGAGACGGGGCTGAGACTGGACAGGGGCTAGAGAGACATGGCTGAGACTGGACAGGGGCTAGAGAGACATGGCTGAGACTGGACAGAGGCTAGAGAGACATGGCTGAGACTGGACAGGGGCTAGAGAGACATGGCCGAGACTGGACAGGGGCTAGAGAGACGGGGCTGAGACTGGACAGGGGCTAGACAGTTGGTGAAGCTGAGGGTAAGTTGAGCCCATGTGTGGTGTTGCTGCACACGATGGTGTTGGTGGCTTCCGGGGCAGCTGTCCTCAACCCTTCCCTCCCTCCCTCCCTCCCTCCCTCACTATCCTTCTCTTCTCCACCCCCGTCCCTCACAGCCCCCTCCCCCCCTCTATCTCTCCTATTGTTTAACCCCCTTTCTATTCCCTCCATCTCTCCCTCTCCCTCCCACCTCATTGGTTACTCGTTTTTTTCTGTGTTTCGTTTTTTTTCAGTCTTCAATTTATTCCGTTCCAATTTTCTCGTTACTCTTTTACTTATGTATAGTTTTGTCTCTGTTTCACATATCTGTTCCATCCTTCCCAGTCATGTTAACCACACTGGCTTTCTCTACCAGTCCTGTCAACCACACTGGCTTTTTCTACCAGTCCTGTCAACCACACTGGCTTTTTCTACCAGTCTGTCTACCACACTGGCTTTCTCTACCAGTCCTGTCAACCACACTGGCTTTCTCTACCAGTCCTGTCAACCACACTGGCTTTTTCTACCAGTCTGTCTACCACACTGGCTTTTTCTACCAGTCTGTCTACCACACTGGCTTTTTCTACCAGTCTGTCTACCACACTGGCTTTTTCTACCAGTCCTGTCAACCACACTGGCTTTTTCTACCAGTCTGTCAACCACACTGGCTTTTTCTACCAGTCCTGTCAACCACTCTGGCTTTTTCTACCAGTCTGTCTACCACACTGGCTTTTTCTACCAGTCTGTCTACCACACTGGCTTTTTCTACCAGTCTGTCTACCACACTGGCTTTTTCTACCAGTCTGTCTACCACACTGGCTTTTTCTACCAGTCTGTCTACCACACTGGCTTTTTCTACCAGTCTGTCAACCACACTGGCTTTTTCTACCAGTCCTGTCAACCACACTGGCTTTCTCTACCAGTCCTGTCAACCACACTGGCTTTCTCTACCAGTCCTGTCAACCACACTGGCTTTTTCTACCAGTCTGTCTACCACACTGGCTTTTTCTACCAGTCTGTCAACCACACTGGCTTTTTCTACCAGTCCTGTCAACCACACTGGCTTTCTCTACCAGTCCTGTCAACCACACTGGCTTTCTCTACCAGTCCTGTCAACCACACCGGCTTTCTCTACCAGTCCTGTCAACCACACCGGCTTTTTCTACCAGTCCTGTCAACCACACTGGCTTTTTCTACCAGTCCTGTCAACCACACCGGCTTTTTCTACCAGTCTGTCAACCACACCGACCTTCCTTCTGGCTCCCTCACTGTCAACAACTTTTGGCTTCCTTTTCCCCAGTCTATCAACCTGTCCCACATTCCCTCCCACCCTCCCAGTCTGTCAGCGCTCCCTCCCAGTCTGTCAGCGCTCCCTCCCACCCTCCACTACCCGCGACATACGGGAAGAGGTTGTCCTTCCCCGGATATTGTTATTGGTGGTAATTATTGGAGGGGGTCTCTCTCTCTTCTCTCTCTTCTCTTTTCCTCCTCCTTCTCACCCTCCCTCTCCTCTTTCTCCCTCTCCGTCTCTCTCTCTCTCTCTGCGCTTTCTACGGTATTACCGCCCTTTGTCTTACCTACCATCACCTTGCATGAACTTGTGGCAGTAAGAAAGGGTTGAGAGCGCTCCTTGCGCATCATCGACCACCGTCTTCTGGGAAAGATGGCGAGGCAGCCTGGCGACTTCAATACCTTGTTGACTGAGGCAACCTCTTTCACTAATGTATTTTTCTTAACTTCTAATCTCAAGGTATTGAATATACGATGTAATTTATGTTCTTGATCACGATGCCTTGTTGGGGCTTTCGTCGGATTAGTTGCATGGCAATCGTGCCGTTGTGGGTGCAGAATCTTGCCTCGTTGTCCTTGCATGGTTAATATATGTAACCATGCAAGGACAACATACATATATATATGTTTATATATATATGTATGGCGGTGCATTAAGTGTGAGGACAGGTAGGCACTCTCTTGCTACACGCCAACCCGTTCTCTCACTTAATACGCCGCATTTTGTAACGGAATCGTAAAAATGTAAGCGCCGTAATATTGACGTGTTGCCTGCACCGGCCTCGATAGGTTAGATGGGTTGCTTGGGTTCGTATATTTTTGGCTTGGCGAAACCGTTGCATTTTGGACGTTTGTGGTAAAGGAATACTGTTGCCATTTTTTTCGGAGTGGGAAATTGAGAGAAGGGTTGCACATGCACTCACTAAAATGCTCCAGCAACCCCAGTCATCATTGCGTTCATCTCTACAGTTTACACATTGTTTAACCCCATTATTTTAACTCACGCTCCTGGAGCCACCTTCTGGAGTTCTGTAATATATTATTAATAAAGCTGGCTCCAGCCTTATTAATATGAAGGTGTTTTATGCATGAAGGTGTTTTCAAGTTTGTTTAACTTTCAAGCTAATATTTGTATTTTTTGTTTAGTTTATGAGATGGATTTTAGACTTTGATGTAAATAATAATTCTTAAATGAATTTCATTGAGATGGGTCGCAACTGGGTTCTTTTCTGGTGGTACTAAAGTTCTGGTATCCGGCCCCAAGTTAGTAGTGGCTTTCAAGGAGTGAGCTCGGTAATGCAAGTAAAACACACTGGGGGAGGTGCATTAAATACTACACTTCATTAATTATCAATATATTCATATATAATCACTTTCCCATCACCTCATATATAATCCTAAAGGAAGTATTACTACACTTAACATGTACACAAGTGTCTCTCTCATAGGACACTAAGCGCTCCTCGATGCTCAATCGATGCAGTCTTGTCAGCTACTGTGTTTCCTCAACACACCCCCGCAAGCACAATTAGGCGAGTACAATTCCCCCGCAAGCACAATTAGGTGAGTACACAGTACCGTCCTCAACCAGTACTGGGAAACACCAACGAGTCTACCCTAGCCATGGGCCAGCCAAAACACAGTCTCACTAGGTACTCTTCGTGCACGCCCACAATCACTCTCCAGCCTGGTGCTGGCAGAGAACATCAGCCTCGCGCTGCTGGGCCTCTTCACATACAAATACAGGGGTAGCCAACCCCTGACAGGAGCTTCTTGCAACTCGCTGGTTACACTCCTCAGTAGCACCTTACTGTTGGTCGTCTCTTCCGGTAGCCAGTCCCGGGTACGCCGAATTCCGTCACTGCCACTTCACAGGCAGACAGTAGAACACTACACAGTTCTTCTCCGGCGGCGGCTCACTGCTTCCGTAAAGCAGAATGGAGTAGAGAGACATTGGCTGCCCTGGGTAGACTGACTGTCCTCATACCACAGCAGCCCTACGTCGACTCTGTGGATACAGACACGTCATCAGTACACTGGCACACTAGGAAACAACACTTACGTACTCTGACATAGACATACAACTCCTTCAATAGATGGCGCTGATTTTCTAAGCGCCACCTCACCAGAGGTCAGCACCAGCTACCTCTCGAGCGGACTAGGACAAGAATCTAGCGCCTCTTGCTGGTATAATCCTGTCACCACTAGATGGCGTCGTCCAATTTGTGGGGGTTTCGGGAGCGGACTCACAGATGGCATTGACCTCGCTGCTCCGTGCTCCGACGATGGTGTCGGGTTCGTAACAAATAGTTTGTGTCCTTTGAGGTTTACACCATCTTGGTATTCATGGCTAGACCTAGCCCTCTGTCCTGGTTTGTCTCTCCGTAAAATAGGCCAGCCTCCATCACCGTCCCCTCACACACTATCCTCTAACTTGTGCACTTTTCGTTCCTCCTCCTCGGGGGAGAGGCAGAGGGCGAGACCCACCCAGCTCTCTTAATCTGCCACTCCGTCAAAAAGCCAACCTCTTAACCTAAGGAGAAATGTACGAGCCCGGGCAACCTACCTAACCTATCGAGTCAGATCCATTGAAAACGTTGGTATTTGTCAAGCGTTACTCTTCATAGTAGCATATGACAGTGTCAGACCACGGAGGAAGAATTGAAACAGGAATTTCCTTTACTTTCGTATTTTAATAATACATCTTCAGAAGGAATTTTCATCGCTTGTTAATTTTCGTGATTTACACACATAGTAGGATGTGTTTGTAACGTTGTATTAGCGTAACGTACTAAACGCGACCTATTAGTTGAGAGGACGGGTTGGTGTAAGAGCGCGGTGAAGGAAGGAACTCTTGGGAGCGGAAATTGAAATTGAAATAAGTTTCTTGAGGTAAAATACACACAAAAGGAATGAGGTAGCTCAAGCTATTCTCACCCCGTTCAGTACATCGTGTTAATACATACATATACACACATCACAAACAATAAACATATTACCAAACATTCTGAGAGATAAACATACACCCCCCGCCCCCTCCTGGGGGTGTGGTCCGGCGGAGCCTGGCTGTACAGATGCTCAGCGCGCTCATGTCTCCCAAGATGGGTAAGTGTCTTTGATATATCCTGAAGACACATTGTGTCAGCTGTTATGAAGGTGGTTGTGGTCACCTTCCCCTGTGACGCCATCGTTACCGTCACACCCCCGACACTGGCGGGACCTAAGAGACAAAGCTCAACCCCTCCAAGCACAAATAGGTGAGTACTGGACGCGGGCCCGGGGGCGTTGTCCTCCGCCACACCTGTCACGGGGCCTCAAGGATTGACCTGTCCTCTACGAAACCTGTGCATATTTCATCACTTTGATATAGTCTTTATTTAACCCTTGACGAGATTAGAAGCGCTGCGAGAATGTTCTGGTCGTGGTTATGTACACAATAATGTACCGCTTCATAGCTCGTAAACTATTAAATAACTGCAAACTAAGCCTTCATATTTGAGGAAGGATGTATAGGTTTCGTAAGTGACCTGTGCTAATACAGGTCCCGTAATACGTATGAAGTGCTCATACGTCAGGCAGCCGCGTCCAAACAGCCAGGTTGACCAGTCCACCAACCAGGAGGCCTGGTTGAGGACCGGGCCGCGGGGACGTTGAGCCCTGAAATCATGGCAAGATGACACTTGAGAGTTATGTCAGGACTCTCCTTTACTGCCTCTTACTCCTCCAGGTGTACGCCAAGGCAGCAACCCCTTCTCTCGAACACTGCGTCGCATTTTCACGTGTAAATCCCCGCTATGACGAAAAACTGATACACTATCTTCTTGAGGTTATCTTGAGATGATTTCAGGGCTTTAGTGTCCCCGCGGCCCGGTCCTCGACCAGGCCTCCACTCCCAGGAAGCAGCCCGTGACAGCTGACTAACACCCAGGTACCTATTTTACTGCTAGGTAACAGGGGCATAGGGTGAAAGAAACTCTGCCCATTGTTTCTCGCCGGCGTCCGGGATCGAACCCGGGACCACAGGATCACGTGCCCAACGTGCTGTCCGCTCGGCCGACCAGCTCCTTCGCTCGGCCGACCGGCTCCCTGACCAAAAATCATTAGCGGCTCGGAAAAGTGACGTGATGTCCCATTTTCTATTGGTGGGTTCCTCTGTGAGGTTAGGTTCAGGCAGTTGAGTACATCAGTTTTATTATTGTTGTTGTTGTTGTCATACTGTGATATCATTTGCTGCTCCAAATTGTGCTAGAGAAGAACGCCCCCCTTCTCTCCCCCCCCCCCCACACAGAAGGGGCCTGTGGCTGAGTGGACAGCGCTTAGTACTCATAATCCTAGGGTCCGGGGACTCGTAATATTAGGGTCCGGATTCGATCCCGGCGCCGGCGGAAACAAATGGGCAGAGTTTCTTTCACCCTGGTGCCCCTGTTACCTAGCAGTAAATAGGTACCTGCTTCCTGAGGGTGTGTGTGTTGGTGTGGGGAAAAAAGTAGTTAGTAACAGTTGATTGATTGACAGTTGAGAGGCGGGCCGAAAGAGCAGAGCTCAACCCCCGCAAACACAACTAGGTGAATACCACACACACTCAAGCGCACGCACGCACGCACACACACACACTCACACACACCTGAGGACCACATTAAGAATATTGTGCAAGGAGCCTATGCAATGCTTTCTAACTTCAGAATTGCATTTAAATACATGGATGGCGATATACTAAAGAAATTGTTCATGACTTTTGTTAGGCCAAAGCTAGAATATGCAGCTGTTGTGTGGTGCCCATATCTTAAGAAGCACATCAACAAACTGGAAAAGGTGCAAAGACATGCTACTAAGTGGCTCCCAGAACTGAAGGGCAAGAGCTACGAGGAGAGGTTAGAAGCATTAAATATGCCAAAACTAGAAGACAGAAGAAAAAGAGGTGATATGATCACTACGTACAAAATAGTAACAGGAATTGATAAAATCGACAGGGAAGACTTCCTGAGACCTGGAACTTCAAGAACAAGAGGCCATAGATTTAAACTAGCTAAACACAGATGCCGAAGAAATATAAGAAAATTCACCTTCGCAAATAGAGTGGTAGACGGTTGGAACAAGTTAAGTGAGAAGGTGGTGGAGGCCAAGACCGTCAGTAGTTTCAAAGCGTTATATGACAAAGAGTGCTGGGAAGACGGGACACCACGAGCGTAGCTCTCATCCTGTAACTACACTTAGGTAATTACACTTAGGTAATTACACACACACTCACACTCACACTCACACTCACACTCACACTCACACTCACACTCACACACACACACACACACACACACACACACACACACACACACACACACACACACACTCACACACACACACACACACACACACACACACACACACACACACACGCACTCACACTCACACAGAAAGTGACGTATGGAATGTGTTGGTCTTATCCCTCTTGTTTTCATCTTGGATGATCACAACCTGAACTATCATGCTTCCAGCACCACCTTACAAGATACACTTTACCATATACCTGGTGTATACCTGGAGTATACATGGAGTATAGATGGAGCATACCTGAAGTATACCTCGAGTATACCTGGTTGATGGGGTTCTGGGAGTTCTTCTACTCCCCCAAGCCCGGCCGGAGGCCAGGCTTAACTTTGATCACTTGGTCCACCAGGCTGTTGCTTGGAGCGGCCCGCAGGCCCACATATATAAATCCCATCAACACATTAACGACTGTGGCCGCCATGTTGGTCTCGGCTGATTATACCAATGGTATATAAATTGATTTTTATGATACTTGGGAATTTATGATAATATCGTGTTATTGTTATAAATATTTTAATTATAATATTTGTCATAATTGAAATTACTATTATCTGAGATACTTGAAATTGTTAATAATAATAATTTCAATTATTATCACTATTATTATTGTAATTATTAGTTACTTTATTAATTAATATTATTGTCATTATGTAGTGATATAGTTATTATGACTTAAGTATTACAGCAAAACTACAATATTATACTGTATTTCTCCCCCTTTAAAAAGAAAAAAATTTTTCTTTCACCCTGATGTCCCTGTTACCTAGCAGTAAATAGGTACCTGGGAGTTAGACAGCTGCTACGGGCTGCTTCCTGGAGGTGTGTGTAACAAAAAAAGGAGGTCTGGTCGAGGACCGGGCCGCGGGGGCGCTAAGCCCCGAAATCATCTCAAGATAACGTCCCTCTTTTCCTCTCCCTCCCTCCCTCCCTCTCTCCCTCATTCTCTACATCTCTCCCTCCCTCATTCTCTACCTTCCTCCCTTCATCAACACTCCCTCACTCCCTCACATCGTGTGTACATAATTGATTCCCAGGAAATATTTATCGCAACATTTACTTTCCCCCAAAAGTTTTAGATGTTTTCCCAGTGCCAACCCCCCCCCCCCCCCCCCCACCCCCCACCCCCCCTAACCCCCCCCCCCCCCACCCCCCTCACTGGTAAAGTTGAAACCCAGTCTAAATAAGTCGTATAATTTATTAATTTTCCTAAACATGCCGGAATTATTTTTTATTTTTTTTTTTTTTTGCTGGGTTGCTAGTCAGTTGGAATGTTTTTAGTCGATTATTTGCTTCATAAAAGAGCAATTTGCATCTGAAAAGTGTGTAATTTGCGTCTGAAAAGTGTGTGTGCAACTTTCGCCTGATAAGTCTGCAATTTGTACTGGATTTTTTTTTTAATTTGCATCTGAAAAGTCTGCAATTTGCACCTGTAAAGTCTGTAACTTTCTCCTGAAAAAGTCTATAATTTTTCGCTTCAAAAGTCTGTAACTTTCTCCTCAAAAGTCTGTAATTTGCACTTTTTTCATTTACGCTTGGAAAGTCCATAACCTGCTTATGGAAAAAGAATTTCCCTGGAAAGTCCTCAACATAACGCCAGAAAAAGTCTAATTTGGACCTGTTAAGCCTTCAGTAATCTCTAAGGCCCACTCCATAGGGCTGATTTGTTAAGTGGGAAATTCTTCACAAATTACACTTCCGTAGTTTATACTATAACAGTCGTTACAAGTCATTAATGTATAGGAAATGGTCCGTAGCTTATATCAGACTATTGCTTGAATTTACCCAGAATACGTCCTTAATTTACGCAGAATACGTCCTTAATTTACGCAGAATACGTCCTTAATTTACGCAGAATACGTCCTTAATTTACGCAAAATACGTCCTTAATTTACACAGAATACGCCCTTAATTTACACAGAATACGTCCTTAATTTACGCATAATAGGTCCTTAATTTACGCATAATACGTCCTTAATTTACGCAGAATACGTCCTTAATTTACGCAGATTACGTCCTTAATTTACGCAGATTACGTCTTAATTTACGCAGAATGCGTCCTTAATTTATGCAGATTACGTTTTAATTTACGGAGATTACGTACTTAATTTACGCAGATTGCGCCCTTAATTTGCGCATTTTATGTCCTTATTTTAAACAAATTACGTTCTTAATTTACGCAGATTATGCCCTTAATTTACGCAGATTACGTCCTTAATTTACGCACATTATGTCTCAAATTTATGCAGATTATGTCAATTTACGCAGATTAAACCCATAATTCAAAGAGACAGACCAAAGCTGTACACCCACGCCCACCGTAAAACTGGAAAGAGACAGCATCGTGTAGTGCAGTGGTTGCCTCCTCTTATTCAGGAGCCTATCACGCCCCCTGACTCGAACCACGACCAGAATGTCGTTGTTCCCTCACTGTTTTTCCCCCTTTCATGCATCGACCAGTAGCTGGGAGGCCTGGTTGTAGAATGAGTGACGGATCGTGTTCTAAGGCATCACAGGCGGCGAATAACGTAACAGGGGCCAGATTCACGAAAGCACTTACGGAAACACTTACGAACCTGTACCTCTTTTGTCAATCTTTGGCGGCTTTGTTTACAATTATGAAACAGTTAATGAACTCCGAAGCACCAGGAGGCTGTTTATAACAATAACAACAGTTGATTGTCAAGTTTTCATGCTTGTAAACTGTTTAATAAATGTAACCAAAGCCGTCAAAGATTGAGGAAAGATGTACACGTTCGTAAGTGCTTTCGTGAATCTGGTCCCTGGGGTCTAGTAACCAGATTTGAGGTCAAAGTACCAGCATACAATACATTTGAACAGTTATACACACAGAATGTCACTATTTTACACCTAGTTGTCCGGATTTTACACCTGTAAATTCTGTCATTTATGCCCATAAATCAGGAATTTACAAATAGAATGTAATTTTTGCATAGAATGCCGTAATTTACACCTAGAATGTCTTTTAATTTACACCTAGAATGCTTGTAATTTACACCTAGGATGTCGTAATTAAAATCTAGGATGTCCGTAATTTACGTCTGAAATATTCGTAATTTACGAAACAAACAAAAAAATCAAGCTTAAAAAGTGTTTAGTTTGGTCTTTGGCCATTGGTAATTTACGCCTGGGAAATTTTCAAGTCACCTTCATTTTCCGAAAATTTGGCCCAGAATTCTAGTAATTTAGAAACCCCTGCAGTTAACACCTAGATGGTCCTTGATATACGACTAAAAATACCCCTAATTTACACCTAGAAAGTCTTTAATTTACGTTGAAAAAGTTGTTAATATATGCCTGGTAGAGTAGTTACTTCCTGCAAGGAACACTGCTGTCACACGATCGTTCAGGCGGGAACTTCAACCCGCCCCTATAACAACAATACCAACTCCTCTAATTGTCAAAGTCAGTGCTAGCAACCACCAGCACAACCACCACAACTACCACCATTCCACACCACCATTAGCGCAGATTTTAACGTCCCGTGTCGGCCTGCTTGGTGCATGGTTTGTGGAGAGAGAGAGAGAGAGAGAGAGAGAGAGAGAGAGAGAGAGAGAGAGAGAGAGAGAGAGAGAGAGAGAGAGAGAGAGACAGACAGAGACAGAGAGAGAGAGAGAGAGAGAGAGAGAGAGAGAGAGAGAGAGAGAGAGAGAGAGAGAGAGACAGACAGACAGAGACAGAGACAGAGAGAGAGAGAGAGAGAGAGAGAGAGAGAGAGAGAGAGAGAGAGAGAGAGACAGAGAGACAGAGAGAGAGAGAGAGAGAGAGAGAGAGAGAGAGAGAGAGAGAGAGACAGACAGAGAGACAGAGAGACAGAGAGACAGATAGACGGAGACAGAGAGAGAGAGGGGGGGGGGTTGTCTTTGCTAAATTGTAATTGTTGTTCCCTTGTTTAATCGCTTCATAATATTGACTGACAGACGGCTGTTGTTTTCCGTGTTGAGTTTTGTCATTCTCTATAATAATAATAATAATAATAATAATAATAATAATAATAATAATACAGCGCTGAATATAATATATCTAATCAACATTTTATAATCATAATGATACAAATATTTATTTTGATCATTATTATTTATCACTATATATTTATTTCATTTCTGTTTTGTCTCTTCCTCTTCGTCTTCTGAAGTTTTCTTTTCTCCTGTTAATTCCCGTGTTTACTTCAGTCCTCCACTACATAGTCTTGCTTACATATACACGCATATACACAAATACATATACAAATACAAGAGTGGTAGAGCGCGCTCTACCCCTCTTTACACCACTTGGTAATGTTCCGCCACGGACCGAAACGTAGTTACAAAGGGCCCGAAACGGGCCGAAACGTCGTCATAATGGCCAAGACTGACCGAAACGTCACATGATGCTCCTGAACGGACCGAAACGCACATGATGCTCCAGAACGGACCGAAACGTCACATGATGCTCCAGAACGGACCGAAACGTCACATGATGCTCCAGAACGGACCGAAACGTCACATGATGCTCCAGAACGGACCGAAACGTCACATGATGTTTCAGAACGGACCGAAACGTCACATGATGCTCCAGAACGGACCGAAACGTCACATGATGCTTCAGAACGGACCGAAACGTCACATGATGCTCCTGAACGGACAGAAACGTCACATGATGCTCCTGAACGGACAGAAACGTCACATGATGCTCCTGAACGGACCGAAACGTCACATGATGCTCCTGAACGGACCGAAACGTCACATAATATATATATATATATATATATATATATATATATATATATATATATATATATATATATATATATATATATATATAATCCTGTCGGCAAGGAAAATAATTTATATGACATCATAAATTTGATTCTGTGCTTCACTATTATCTCGGGGTGATGTGTTGAAGACTTTATTGGTGTCTTTTCAGTCTTATCACATTATTGCCCTTCTCCTCGTCACTGTTTTATTCTCTTTATTCCAATAATAAGATTTTGTCTCAGTTTTCAGTCTGCAACATTTCTTTTCTGATTGCACTTCAGCTTTTTTTTTTTATTTGTAATTTATTGCAATATATTCATGTAAGTACTTATCTCGTTATCCTGTCGTTCTCACCCACTCTGGCCTAGTTATCCTGTCGTTCTCACCCACTCTGGCCTAGTTATCCTGTCGTTCTCACCCACTCTGGCCTAGTTATCCTGTCGTTCTCACCCACTCTGGCCTAGTTATCCTGTCGTTCTCACCCACTCTGGCCTAGTTATCCTGTCGTTCTCACCCACTCTGGCCTAGTTATCCTGTCGTTCTCACCCACTCTGGCCTAGTTATCCTGTCGTTCTCACCCACTCTGGCCTAGTTATCCTGTCGTTCTCACCCACTCTGGCCTAGTTATCCTGTCGTTCTCACCCACTCTGGTCTAGTTATCCTGTCGTTCTCACCCACTCTGGTCTAGTTATCCTGTCGTCACTTTCTCTCTCTCTCTCTCTCTCTCTGTCTCTCTGTCTCTCTCTCTCTCTCTCTCTCTCTCTCTCTCTCTCTCTCTCTCTCTCTCTCTCTCTCTCTCTCTCTCTCTCTCTCTCTCTCTCTTTCTCTCTCTCTTTCTCTCTCTCTCTCTCTCTCTCTCTCTCTCTCTCTCTCTCTCTCTCTCTCTCTCTCTCTCTCTCTTTCTCTCTCTTTCTCTTTCTCTCTCTCTCTCTCTCTCTCTCTCTCTCTCTCTCTCTCTCTCTCTCTCTCTCTCTCTCTCTCTCTCTCTCTCTCTCTCTCTCTCTCTCTCTCTCTCTCTCTCGGCTGGCCAATGGAGTATTGTCACAAACACCATGAGCCCTCCCCACCTCCTTCCTCTCACTCTCTGCCTCTCCCACACCCCTCTCTCTCTTCCTGTTTCCCAACACAATTTCATCCCCCTTAAAATATTAAAGTATTTCCTTGTGCATCTTCACTTTCCCTCTTGCCCTTTTCATTTGTCTTCCACTCTCCCCCCCTCACCACTCTCCACTCTCCCCCCCCCCTCTCACCACTCTCCCCCCTCATCACTCCCTCCTCCCCCCCTCTCACCACTCTCCACCCTTGGCAGAGCTAAGGCTCGCGCCGAGTCTGGTCCACACGCGAACCAATTAACTTAAACCATTGTTTCGGTGCACATCATGCAAACTGGCCTCCACATTTGCCTAATTAATCCAACCGGCCACCTACCTCCATTTCTCTTTCCTTTGATTGCAATAATTCCTGCTCCTCCCCCCTTACCTTTCCTCAGTGATCGTTGAACTCCCCACTTACCTTAGTAACAGTGATCATTCAACACTACCATTTACCTTAGTGATCGTCCAACAGCTCCCCTCTCTCCCCTTTCCTTCCCCTTACCTTGCTCGCTTGTGTCTGCGCCTTGTGACTGTCAGTTGAAGCAGCAGCCGGAGGACTACCTCCTCCTGTCTTCCGTCTTATGATCGCCTCTTCCTTCTCCCAAGTCAATTCCTCCGTCAAAAGAAAGGGGGAACTTGCTCCCTTGGTAGACGAAGATTACCGGCTTTTATACACGCCTGTGTGTGTGTGTGTGTGTGTGTGTGTGTGTGTGTGTGTGTGTGTGTGTGTGTGTGTGTGTGTGTGTGTGTGTGTGTGTGTGTGTGTGTGTGTGTGTGTGATATTTGAGTACACGGGAGGAGAGGTTGGGACAAGCGACTCACGCCAACCGTCTGATGCCTGCCCTTCGTACCCGGCCCTGACTTGTTAATCCCTGGGTGTGATTATCAGCTGGTTTAGGCCAGGTGGTCACTTTGTGGCCAGCTGCCCCCCCCCCTCCCAGACCTCCTCCCCACCTCCCAGGGCCAGCCACACCCCGCCCAACCCCGCTACACCCCGCCTCGCCACACCCCGCCCTACCTCGCCTCCGCTGATGAAATGGTCTAGCACTAATCTTTGCGTTTCATCATTATAATAATCATGTCTTCTTCTTTTTTCTGGCTCTCTCTTCATCTTGTGTTTGATGTCGTGGAAAAGGAAGGAGGGGAAAGTATATCCTGATTAATTAATTCTAGGTTAGTCTAATTGCAAGTTGATATTAGCAAATGGTCTTAGCATTATTTAATTACCATATGCGCCATCAATGGGTGGTTGGGGTATAATGATCAGCGCACGCGGACGCCCGCCCGCACGCCCGCACGGGGGCCCAACACCCGTATATTTTCAACACAAATTGTTACTGTGCCGGCGGACATTGTTTATGAAGACAGCTCCTGCCTCTTGCGTATGGCCTTTTGAGCGAATGAGAACGAAATTATATGTGCTTTTTTTTTGTGTAAATCTTTAATTGGAGCATTTTTTCATCTTCAAAACCTCTGGGCTGCTAATGCGTTGCCATGACAACGGAGAGTTACCTGAGCGGACCTGTTTGGTGTGGCATCAATTACACCTGGAAATTGTTGGTGCGTAATTAATGAAATAAGTGGCGAATTGGAGGCTGATGAATGAGGGAGAGGGAGAGACGAGATGGGCCGGGAATTATGGGATGGTAACCACAGTGACACGAGACAGGGGGGGGGGGGGGATTACCCTGATGGGGGGAATTGTCAGGCTGTGTGTGTGGGGGGATTCTGATGCAACAGGATTGTGGGGGGGGGAGAGGGGGGAAGAATGCAGAGGTGCAATTGGGCCAGTGTCTTTATTTACGAAGACAGAAGAGAATCCTCGTATACTTTTGATATATATATATATATATATATATATATATATATATATATATATATATATATATATATATATATATATATATATATATATATATATATATATATATATATATATATATATATATATATACAGGAGGTTTTACAATGTCCTCACTTATATTTACTGTTGTGTTTGATGTTCTGAAAAAAGAACAGAACATGAACATGAAAACCTGCAGAGGAACAAGAACATAAGAACATGAGAATAAAGGAACCAAACAGACATATATCAGCCCATACGAGGCAGCTCCTATTCACATCCACCCCAAACTCATTCATAAATATGTGTAGCCTACGCCTGAAACAATCCAGCGATCCCACGTCTATTATATAGCCCGATCCTCCCACCGACCCCCACCTTACAGCAGGACCCTGCGGCCAGGACTCCCTCAGGCGCGGGTTCCCTCCACACCCACTCGGCGCCCTTCACACATCAGGGGCCACTCCAATATGCAAATATTGCTTCAAGCGTGGCTTAGACATGAATATGAAGGTGTTGAGGTTGGTATTAAAAATAGGAGCTGCCTCGTATGGGTCAATAGGAGCTGCCTCGTATGGGTCAATAGGAGCTGCCTCGTATGGACCAATAGGAGCTGCCTCGTATGGGTCAATAGGAACTGCCTCGTATGGGTCAATAGGAGCTGCCTCGTATGGGTCAATAGGAGCTGCCTCGTATGGGTCAATAGCAGCTGCCTCGTATGGACCAATAGGAGCTGCCTCGTATGGACCAACAGGAGCTGCCTCGTATGGGTCAATAGGAGCTGCCTCGTATGGGCCAATAGGTCATCTACAATGTCCTCAATTCGTGTGTTATTGTTGGGGGCTTGACAGCTAAATGGACAGCGCTCGGGATTCGTAGTCCTAAAGTACCGGGTTCGATCCTCGATGGAGACGGAAACAAATGAGCAGCGTTTCTTTCACCTTGATGACCTGTTTACCTAGCAGTAAATAGATACCTGGGAGCTGGACAGCTGCTACTGGCTTCTTTCTAGGGGGTGTGTAACAAAAAGGAGGCCTGGTCGAGGACCGGGCCGCGTGGACGCTAAGCCCCGAAATCATCTCAAGATAACCTCAACATAAGATTGTTATTTTGTATGTGAAAGGAAAATGTCAAAGGCCTATACACTAGCAAGTGGAACAAATGAACTGATAAGGCGGAAATGGAAGGAGCGAACAGCCTCGTTAGTTAGCGGTGGTTAGCGTTGCTTAGTGATGGTTAGCGTTGTTGAGACAGTAAGGTGAAGACATGGATTCTTCACCTGTTGCTCTTACGGACAGAGACGGAAATTGACGGAAGGTCGGATGGACAGGTGAACGGACGGATCTGAGGACAAACAAACGGACGGGATACTAAATGAACGGGTGTAGGGACGGGCAGAAGGCCGGATGAACGGAAGGACAGACGGACGGAAGGCCATATGTGCGGGTGGACAGATGAACAGGTGGAAAGACGGACGGAAGGCCGGATATACGGATGGGAGGCCGGATGAACGGATGGATAGACACGAACAACAGTAATAGCGGACGCATAAGAATTGGCTCATACCTACACCTGTTGGAGAGTGTATCGCTGTTTTCTTGGCTAAACTGTTTGGTTAGACCCAAGAGGCGCTGCGGTGTTTGGCTAGACCCAAGGGGCGCTGTGGTGTTTGGTTAGACCCAAGGGGCGCTGCAGTGTTTGGTTAGACCCAAGAGGCGCTGCTGTGTTTGGTTAGACCCAAGGGGCGCTGTGGTGTTTGGTTAGACCCAAGAGGCGCTGCGGTGTTTGGCTAGACACAAGGGGCGCTGTGGTGTTTGGTTAGACCCAAGAGGCGCTGCGGTGTTTGGCTAGACACAAGGGGCGCTGTGGTGTTTGGTTAGACCCAAGAGGCGCTGCGGTGTTTGGCTAGACTCAAGGGACACTGTGGTGTTTGGCTAGACCCAAGGGGCGCTGTGGTGTTTGGTTAGACCCAAGAGGCGCTGCGGTGTTTGGCTAGACACAAGGGGCGCTGTGGTGTTTGGTTAGACCCAAGGGGCGCTGCGGTGTTTGGCTAGACACAAGGGACACTGTGGTGTTTGGTTAGACCCAAGAGGCGCTGCGGTGTTTGGCTAGACTCAAGGGACACTGCGGTGTTTGGCTAGACCCAAGGGGCGCTGTGGTGTTTGGCTAGACCCAAGGGGCGCTGTGGTGTTTGGTTAGACCAAAGAATCTCTGTGATGTTTGGGTAGACTGCCTCAATTTGGATGTTGGTGAGCACTAAAAAGCGGGATGCTGGAACAAGATGTTCTCCTGTAAGATCACCAGCTTCCGTATGTCTGCTGTACTGAGCTCCATACAGCTAGTGGGGGAGGAGACCCATTTGCTTTGCCTGCCTGCCTGCCTGTGCCTGCCTGCCTGCCTGCCTGCCTGCCTGCCTGCCTGCCTGCCTGTGCCTGCCTGCCTGCCTGCCTGCCTGCCTGCCTGCCTGCCTGCCTGCCTGAGCCTTCCTGCCTGCCTGCCTGCCTGCCTGCCTGCCTGTGCCTGCCTGCCTGCCTGTGCCTGCCTGTGCCTGCCTGCCTGTGCCTGCCTGCCTGCCTGCCTGCCTGCCTGCCTGCCTGCCTGCCTGAGCCTTCCTGCCTGCCTGCCTGCCTGTGCCTGCCTGCCTGCCTGCCTGCCTGCCTGCCTGAGCCTTCCTGCCTGCCTCTGCCTGCCTGCCTGCCTGCCTGTGCCTGCCTGTGCCTGCCGAGAATGGTGTCCATCAAGTGTTAATTATCAGTGACTTACATACCCGAGAATGTACAGTATAAAGTAGCACCACTTAACTCTCTACACACAACACACAACCACTTAACTCTCTACACACAACACACAACCACTTAACTCTCTACAAACAACACACAACCACTTAACTCTCTACACACAACACACAACCACTTAACTCTCTACACACAACACACAACCATTTAACTCTCTACAAACAACACACAACCACTTAACTCTCTACACACAACACACAACCACTTAACTCTCTACACACAACACACAACCATTTAACTCTCTACAAACAACACACAACCACTCAACTCTCTACACACAACACACAACCACTTAACTCTCTACACATCACACACAACCACTTAACTCTCTACACATCACACACAACACACAACCACTTATCAATGATTAACGTCTCTCACTCCCGCATATTACAGAATTATAAGTACTGGTGGATGAATTTCTAATGAGTTAAGTGAGGGTAGGAAAGATTAACTAAGTGAGGGTAGGAAAGATTAGTGCAAGTTAAGCACGAGAGAGGGAAGGGAGGGGAGCGAGCGAGGGGAAGCCAGCACAGAATAACTGCCAGGGGGGATGTAAGGGGAGAAGATGGATAACAGGAACGGAGATTAAAAAAATGGAAGATAATTGAAAATAACAGAATGGGATGGATGATTTTGGGATAGAAGAGGGATGGGTGGAAGGGATATGGGTGGAATAGAGACGAGGCAGTCACACATACACTATTAATTTTAGCGCTGTCAACGACAGCATCAAATGTGGTGCTTTCCTGAGACTGGTGATTTAGAGAAATGATGTGGTGGTAGTGGTGGTGGCGATGGTGGTGGTGGTGGTGGCAGTGATGATGGTGATGTTTTTTTTCAGGGATATCCTGTACGGGCCCTAAGCCTCTGGCTGGCCCACTAAGTGTTGCTTGTTTCTGTTTTACTTGGGCGGAGTATGAGTATTTATGACTCGTATGGTCGCTTCAGTAAGATTTTGTCCCGGTTGTGATGATAGTGGAAACCTGTACAACATTAGAGTGACAGTTGAGAGGCGGGACCGAAGAGCCGAAGCTCAAACCCTGCAAAGCACAACTAGGTGAGCACACACACACACACACATACACACACACACACACACACACACACACACACACACACACACACACACACACACACACACACACCCACACACACACACACACACACACACACACACACACAGTATAATCGATCCTGGATGTTACCTTGAGGTAGTTCCGAGAGTGACTATTCCCCACGGCCCACTCTCTTAACAAGGCTACCTGACTGGTTATCAAATCAACCAGGCTGTTAGACTCCGCACTTTGCAGTCTGACTCAAAGAGTATATGCCCGCCATATTCTCATATTTCCATAGTATACCCTATGCATTACCGGTGTTACATTAACCTCTCCTCCTACAAAGAACGTTGCCCTACCGTCCAAGTGGTTGGGCACCATTCCTTCCCCCCGTCCCATCCCAAATCCTTATCCTGACCCCTTCCAAGTGCTATGTAGTAGTACTAGCTTGGCGCTTTCCCCTGATAGCTCCATTCCATTCGCCCGTATGCGTTACATACGGCCAAAAATCGTCGTACTGGAAAATGGCAGCGGCTGGCAAAAGTGACATATTGTCGCGTTTTCTGTTTTAGGTCCACTGGCAGGTTAGGAGAGACTACTTTAAAGACCGATTTCTTGACGTTGGAGAACTTTAGGAATACGGGCTAGTGACATACCACAACACCAGAGTGAAACCAAAACGGCATTTTACGACGTATCATTAAAGAGACTGGACGGTGTAATCACTGATATAACTACTTAATCACTCGTAATTTTATAACAAGAAGAGAAAGAGGAGACTAATTACACCAGGAAGAGTACGCATTAGTCGGCAATTAGGGTCATGTGATAGCCCTGAACGACAGGGTAATATTAGCCAGAGTGGGTGTGAACGGCACGATAGCGAGGCCAGAGTGGGTGATAACAAGATAACGAGGCCAGGGTGGGTGTGAAAGACAAGATAACGACGCCAGGGTGGGTGTGAAAGACAAGATAACGACGCCAGGGTGGGTGATAACAACAGGATAACGACGCCAGGGTGTGTGATAACGACAGGATAACGACGCCAGGGTGGGTGATAACGACAGGATAACGACGCCAGGGTGGGTGATAACAGGATAACGACGCCAGGGTGTGTGATAACGACAGGATAACGACGCCAGGGTGGGAGATAACGACAGGATAACGACGCCAGGGTGGGTGATACTAACAGGATAACAACGCCAGGGTGTGTGATAACGACAGGATAACGACGCCAGGGTGGGTGATAACGACAGGATAACGACGCCAGGGTGCGTGATAACAGGATAACGACGCCAGGGTGGGTGATAACGACAGGATAACGACGCCAGGGTGGGCGATAACGACAGGATAACGACGCCAGGGTGGGCGATAACAACAGGATAACGGCAGGTTTTTACGTAATTAACCAATCCATTAAGAATGCGACACACTTGTAAAAAAAAATCAAGTACCGTATTGTTGACGTTTTCTATATGTCAGCCTCGATAGGTTAGGCGGGTTGCTTGGGTTCATACGTTCCTGGCTAGGCGTAACAGTCGTATTTTTTTGGTGAATCGTGAGAATGGAGTGAACCTTTCGTTAGAAAACCTGAAATTTCACAAAGTTACAAAGTAATCTAGATCATCAAAGTAATCTAGATCATCAAAGTAATCTAGATTATCAAAGTAATCTAGATTATCAAAGTAATCTAGATCATCAAAGTAATCTAGATCATCAAAGTAATCTTGATCATCATAGTAATCTAGATTATCAAAGTAATCTAGATTATCAAAGTATTCTAGATCATCAAAGTAATCTTGATTATCATAGTAATCTAGATTATCAAAGTAATCTAGATTATCAAAGTAATCTAGATTATCAAAGTAATCTAGATTATCATAGTAATCTAGATCATCAAAGTAATCTAGATCATCAAAGTAATCTTGATCATCAAAGTAATATAGATTATCAAAGTAATCTTGATCATCAAAGTAATCTAGATTATCAAAGTAATCTTGATCATCAAAGTAATGTAGATTATCAAAGTAATCTTGATCAAAGTAATCTAGATCATCAAAGTAATCTAGATAATCAGAGTAATTTAGATAATTAAAGTAGTTTGTGTATTTAAAGTAATTTAAACAAAGAATGAAAATAAATCAGCCTTGATTTTTGTCACTCCATAAAAAAGGTAACTTTTTAGCCTAACCAGGAATGCACGAACCCAGGCAACCCACCTAACTTACCGAGTCCCAGGCATAGAAAACGTGAACAATTGTGAGCCGTAACGTTTCTAAATAGGCTGCATTTGTAACGTAGGTTACGAGAACGTAAAAAAGTGCGACCTATCAGTGGAGAGGCCGGGTGGAATATATACAAGGCGGTGCTGTAAATAATTAAGGACTGCATCTGTAAAATATTTAACTACTGTAAGGAGAGAACGATGCTGTAAAGTGAGACGCCGTGCAGCGCTGTACCAGAGTCCTCCCTGCCTCCTGGCTCATCTGGGCCCCTGCAGTAGTGCCAGACTCATCACCATCTCTGGGGTCCTGCAGTAGTGCCAGACTCATCACCATCTCTGGGGTCCTGCAGTAGTGCCAGACTCATCACCATCTCTGGGGTCCTGCAGTAGTGCCAGACTCATCACCATCTCTGGGCCCCTGCAGTAGTGCCAGACTCATCACCATCTCTGGGGTCCTGCAGTAGTGCCAGACTCATCACCATCTCTGGGGTCCTGCAGTAGTGCCAGACTCATCACCATCTCTGGGCCCCTGCAGTAGTGCCAGACTCATCACCATCTCTGGGGTCCTGCAGTATTACCAGACTCATCACCATCTCTGGGGTCCTGCAGTATTACCAGACTCATCACCATCTCTGGGGCCCTGCAGTAGTGCCAGACTCATCACCATCTCCTCTGGGCCCCTGCAGTAGTGCCAGACTCATCACCATCTCTGGGGCCCTGCAGTAGTGCCAGACTCATCACCATCTCCTCTGGGCCCCTGCAGTAGTGCCAGACTCATCACCATCTCTGGGGCCCTGCAGTAGTGCCAGACTCATCACCATCTCCTCTGGGCCCCTGCAGTATTGCCAGACTCATCACCATCTCTGGGGTCCTGCAGTATTACCAGACTCATCACCATCTCTGGGGTCCTGCAGTATTACCAGACTCATCACCATCTCTGGGGCCCTGCAGTAGTGCCAGACTCATCACCATCTCCTCTGGGCCCCTGCAGTAGTGCCAGACTCATCACCATCTCTGGGCCCCTGCAGTATTGCCAGACTCATCACCATCTCTGGGGCCCTGCAGTATTGCCAGACTCATCACCATCTCTGGGGCCCTGCAGTATTGCCAGACTCATCACCATCTCTGGGCCCCTGCAGTATTGCCAGACTCATCACCATCTCTGGGCCCCTGCAGTATTGCCAGACTCATCACCATCTCTGGGCCCCTGCAGTATTGCCAGACTCATCATATCATCACCCTGCAGGCTAAAAAGGCCAACATACCGGCAACCTACATCATGAAAGTAATCATCTAATGCGGTCTGTTACTGAACATAAAATGATTAAATCATGTTAAAAATAAATGAAAAATAAACAGAGATATGAATATGATAGAATATGATGATGAATATGGCAGAGGAGAAGCAGGAAGATGAGTATGGTAGAGAGAAGCAGTATGATGACTATAATGAAAACAACGGAACAAGGTCATTGTTTTAGGAACAATTTAAAACAAATAACGAAACAAGTGAAATTGTAGAAAGCTGGAACAATAAAAATTAACCTCTTAGCATAATAAGATAATAACGACGATAATAATAATAATAATAATAATAATAATAATAATAATAATAATAATACATTCTAGAAATATACAAAACAAAAATCTTTTAATACGAATAACGGCAACAAAAAACTATAATCACATTTGCACACAAATTTGCCAAACTACAGATTTTGCGACCAAGATCAATACTGAATTAACGTGAGCGTGGAAAAGTTTGCACAGGCTGGGGACGCACAAGTGCACAAGTGCACAAGTTTGCCACAGACATTAACACAAGTAGTGACCTGATCACACCAATAATATATAAGTCAACGGTGAATTATGGCAGAAAACTCTCAACACTTAATGTGTGTGTGAGAGAAAGAGAGAGAGAGAGAGAGAGAGAGAGAGAGAGAGAGAGAGAGAGAGAGAGAGAGAGAGAGAGAGAGAGAGAGAGACTGAGACAGAGACAGAGAATCGTTTATCAAATTACTGCAGCAATAAAACACGGGAAAAGGCCGCCACACACCAACACAAACATCAGCAACACGACAAACACCGCTTTTCTTAACAACTGTGAGAAAATGGCCTACATAAATTATAAGACGCCGCGTGGAACAGGTACACTCATATCCCTCCCCCTCTCCCCGCTCCTCCTCCCCACACACACAAACACACACACACACACACACACACAAACACACACACACACACACAAACACACACACACACACACACACACACACACACACAAACACACACACACACACACACACACAAACACACACACACACACACAAACACACACACACACACACAAACACACACACACACACACACACACACACACACACAAACACACACACACACACACAAACACACACACACACACACACAAACACACACACACACACACACACACACACACACACACAAACACACACACACACACACAAACACACACACACACACACACACACACACACACACACACACACACACACACACACACACACACACAAACACACACACACAAACACACACACACACACACACACACACACACACACACACACAAACACACACACACACACACACACACACACACACACAAACACACACACACACACACACACACACACACACACACACACACACACACACACACACACACACACACATACACACACACACACAAACACACACACACACACACACACACACACACACACACACACACACAGAGGAAATGATGAACTGTATTAGAAAAATGCAAGAAACCTGAGACCAAGTTCATAGCCCTTTTAAGACTTCAAAACAGAAACCACAACACTGATCAGTGGTTCGAAAGGCGGTGGCTACAAGGGCAAGAGAATAGGTAGAAGGAATCAGAGAAGCGGTATGAAAAATCCATTCCAGTTCCACCTTATACATACCCACTTAGTCCTAACTGTGGGATTGAAAGGAAGGATTCGATATCCGATGGTGCAAGTGGTTGGGCACCATTTTTCAATCCGTCATATCCCAGCTCCTTGTACTCATATCCCAGGTCCTTGTTCTCATATCCCAGGTCCTTGTTCTCATATCCCAGGTCCTTGTCCTCATATCCCTTGCAGATGCTATAAAATCATAAAGTCTTATTAGCGTTTTCACCCCATACTTACCTTACCTTGAGAGCCAGAACTCCCACTGGATCTGGAGAAGCTGATTATACGTAGTAAGGAGACGTCAGAAGAGAAGTGACGATGATAGGAACCCGTCACGATGGCAACTGGAGTGTCAGACGAAATGGAACTGGATCCTAAAACCAACGGCTGGGGTATTGAACCCCCTCTGGCTACAAACACCTCCATTGTTTTACTGAGGAAGAGTATGTCTAAGGAAGCTGTTAAGAGTTCTTTGACAAAATGACAGCGATTGAAGGAGAAAAGAGCGGGTTGACTGTGTATTCCTTGGCTGTCAGAAAGCATGGGATATATTATCACAGGAAAAGCCTCTGAGAGAGGGTACCTCCCGGGTAGGAAACAGATGTCGACGGTGAGAGAGACAGATGTAGGCGTTGTGAAAGCTTAATATTATCATCCGGTAATGTTGTCCTCGTCCTAAGGTAATATTATCCTCATCTTAGGGTAATATTATCCTCATCCTAGGGCAATATTGTCTCATTCTTTCGTAATATTATGCTAATCTTTCGGTAATATTGTCCCAATCCTTCAGTAATATTGTCTTCATCCTTCGGTAATATTGTCCTCATCCTTCGGTAATATTGTTCTCATCCTTCGGTAATATTGTCCTCATCCTTCGGTAATATTGTCCTCATCTTTCGGTAATATATGCCCTAATCCCTCTGTAATATTGTCCTAATCCTTCAGTAATATTGTCCTAATCCTTCAGTAATATTGTCCTAATCCTTCAGTAATATATGTCATAATCCTTCGGTAATATTATCCTCATCTTTCGGTAATATTGTTCTAATCTTCAGGTAATATTGTCCTAATCCTTCGGTAATATTATCCAATTTCTCCGGTATTATTGTCCTCATCCTTCTGTAATATGTTCATCTATTAGGAATATTGTCCTCATCTTCCAGTAATTGTGTCCCCCATCCCAGGGTAATATTAACCCTTCCTCAAGGTTAGATCACCATCCCCGCTACACCCTAGTCTATGTTGCCCCTTCCTCCCCTGTCCCATCCCCCCCCCCCTCGTCCCCCCGTTAGTAACATCAGCTTGGCCGTGTTGACAACCTTCCAGCCGGACATTTTGACAGGCGGTACATTACTTCGTGGGCCGCGGACCGCTCTCCCTCTCCCCCTCTCCCCAAGACCGGAGATCTCTCACCCCTTCTCTCTCCCCTAGGACCCCTGGAGGCCTTATCCTCCCCCCCCCCCTTTACACCTTTCCCAGCTTAGGGACGGGGGGGGGGGGGATTGAATCCTGTATAGGTACGTTACTGGTGGAGATACAATGTTATCGAGGATGATAGATTGTGGAGAATGGGTTTTCGTCTATAAAACATTTCATTGAATATATTGCAGTGTGGTATGACTCTCTCTTGCGTCCAAGAGAACCGCAGTGCTACAAGCTGGTTGTGGGAGTTTTGGTGGTCGTAACAACGGAATACTGGTTGGAATAGTGGTAGTGGTATTGGTGGTTATTGTAATGGAAGTAATGTTGGTGAGAGTAGTATTGGTAGGTCTAGTTGTAGTAATTGTATAAGGGGATAGCAATAGTAATTGTGGCAGTAGTAGAGGTTGTAGTAACAATAGTTTCTCATTGAGATTTCTTGCAGCATTCCTTCATTCCTAATGAGCTTATCTGCACATTGTAATGCAGTATGATGGCATGTTGTTATCTTTACGGCGGCTGGCTGAAGTGGAGACTGGGGAGGAAACCAAAACACTTTTCTGCCCTGAAATCTGGCTATATAGGGTGTGTGTAGGTTTGGTGTCAGCAGATAGCCTCCGGGAAGAATAGGGTCTTCCATTTTACCCCATGTCTGGCGTAGTCCTCCTCCTGCAGCGTCGCCTGCGGTGTGTCTGTCTGTCTCTCTCTCTGCCTTAGGCTCCAGATATTTATATGGTGCCTCTCTAATCGCTAGTCAGTCCTGATAGTTTATTACGAGCGGCAGCGATCGTCATTGGCAGTGCCGCCCACCCTTGGTGAAGGTAGGAATGTGTCGCCCCTTCCCGCTGTCCCCCACACCACCGCCGTAATTGAAGAACTAGGCATCAAATGACCTGTCTTCATTACTCATTGATCACTTTATTAGAGCTACGTCTCCTCACCCCCTCCCGCTACTCGTTCACATTCGCGGTAATCATCGCCGTTGTCTACATATATTCGTGACTGACTCAACGACAGACACCAGTCACCTGTCCAGGAGACTCCCCCAGACCTTCCTAATAGCACTCCGAGGACCGTAAAGCCTTCCCTTTGATCTTCCCGGTCCGGCTACACACTATCGTGTAGCAGGCCGACACAAGACTCATCTTCCTGCCTCTCAGGTCGCTGGTAAGCGCACGCACGGAGTCTCCACCACTGTTGATTGTCTTCAGTTTTGGCTGTTAGTCACCGTTGTGTCACCCCGGGTCGTCTAGTCTGCCACAGGAGGTGACACCGCCGCCTCCTCCTGCTGTCACGAGATGTAGACCTATACCCTATGTGCTGCCCTTACCTACTCGTAGCAGCCTCTCTGTATCATAGTGCTTTGTAGGATGTTAGACACTTTCTGTATCCAAGGGTTCTCTAAGGTCCTGAACACTTTCCGTATCCAAGGGTTCTCTAAGGTCCTGAACACTTTCCGTATCCAAGGGTTCTCTAAGGTCCTGAACACTTTCCGCGTCCAAGGGTCCTCTGGGGTCCTGAACACTTTCCGCGTCCAGAGAACTGTTCTGTCACTGAACGATAGTCTGCTTAACATGAAGAAAGATTTTCGATTAACTGCTGGATGGTCCCTTACCTGGCAGGATTATAGAACACGAAACAATGGGTATACATTGGATACGTTTAGATTTAGGAAAGACCTGGGTAAATACTGGTTTGGAAACAGGGTTGTTGATCTACGGAACAAATTACCGGGTAACATTACAGACGTGAGATTCCTTGATTGTTTCAAATGCAGGTAGGTATATTTATATATATATATATATATATATATATATATATATATATATATATATATATATATATATATATATATATATATATATATGAGTTTGGGTGGATATATATATATATATATATATATATATATATATATATATATATATATATATATATATATATATATATATATATATATATATATATATATATAGGAGCTGCCTCGTATGGACCAATAGGAGCTGCCTCTTGTAGATCATAATTCATATACTCTTACGTTTGTGATTAATAATTGTTTTTGCAATTTTGCGTTTTGGTTACAAACTTCTAGACTTTTGTTTAACTATTATTTTAAATGTAAAGTATTTTCGCTCTATCTTCAGTCTATTATTCGCATTGACTTTAATAATATTTTGTTAACATATAACTCTTTGACCTGAAGTACCTTACCTTGAGGTTACCTTGAGGTGTTTCCGGGGCTTAGCGTCCCCGCGGCCCGGTCGTCGACCAGGCCTCCTGGTTGCTGGACTGGTCAACCAGGCTGTTGGACGCGGCTGCTCGCAGCCTGACGTATGAGCCACAGCCTGGTTGATCAGGTACCTCACTACAAGTACAATATTTTATAGGATTTAGTATCGGGTTCACTATTGGATTAACTTACGACGGGCGCCGTTCAGGTGAACAACTTTATACTTTAATTATACTTTCTAAATTAACAATCTCTTGAACACAAAGGTATTACTGAACTCGTTAACTTTAAGTCCCCCTGAGCGAGACTTCATCCGGCTTAGTTTTCTGTTTTTACAATGTTGCAAAAACGTTTATAAAAATGTTGCAATTGTGCTTGGTGCTTGTTTAATAATGGCTGCTTTACATTCACACACACACGCACACACACACACACACACACACACACATACACACACACATACACACACACACACACACACACACACACACACACACACACACACACACACACACACACACACACACACACACACACACACACACACACACACACTAGGGGGCCTCGTAGCCTGGTGGATAGCGCGCAGGACTCGTAATTCTGTGGCGCGGGTTCGATTCTCGCACGAGGCAGAAACAAATGGGCAAAGTTTCTTTCACCCTGAATGCCCCTGTTACCTAGCAGTAAATAGGTACCTGGGAGTTAGTCAGCTGTCACGGGCTGCTTCCTGGTGTGTGTGTGTGTGTGTGTGTGTGTGTGTGTGGTGTGAAAAAAGAAAAAAGAAAAAAGTAGTTAGTGTAGTTAGTAAACAGTTGATTGACAGTTGAGAGGCGGGCCGAAAGAGCAAAGCTCAACCCCCGCAAAACACAACTAAGTGAATACACACACAGGCGGGACCAAAGAGCCAAAGCTCAACCCACGCAAGCACAATTAGGTGAGTACACACACACACACACACACACACACACACACACACACACACACACACACACACACACACACACACACACACACACACACACATTCTTTACTTTCCAGCGCTTACTAAATTAACATTAAATATTCCTGTAATACCACACCAGTATTTTCTCTGCCCAATTACCAACTTGGGTCATTTCATCCCCTAATCACGGAATATTGAATTTCTAATTATATTTGTTCCCGAGGCCAACTTATGGAACGATCTCGTGATCTATAAAGAAGTTTTAATTACGATGCGTTAATGTTTCATTGGAGTCAACGCTGTCATTACCAGGCCGGGGGGGGGGGAGAGGGGTTCCAATCACACAAGTTAAATCCTGCTGCTTCATACTGTGTTTGGTTCTTTAAGGTGACGGTAGTGTGTTTTGGTCTAGACTGTGTGTGTGTGTGTGTGTGTGTGTGTACTCACCTAATTGTACTCACCTAATTGTGCTTGCGGGGGTTGAGCTTTGGCTCTTTGGTCCCGCCTCTCAACTGTCAATCAACTGGTGTACAGATTCCTGAGCCTACTGGGCTCTATCATATCTACATTTGAAACTGTGTATGGCGTCAGCCTCCACCACATCACTTCCTAGTGCATTCCATTTATTAACTACTCTGACACTGAAAAAATTCTTTCTAACGTCTCTGTGGCTCATCTGGGTACTAAGTTTCCACCTGTGTCCCCTTGTTCGTGTCCCACCCGTGCTGAAGAGTTTGTCTTTGTCCACCCTGTCAATTCCCCTGAGAATTTTGTAGGTGGTTATCATGTCTCCCCTTACTCTTCTGTTTTCCAGGGATGTGAGGTTCAGCTCCTTTAGCCTTTCCTCGTAGCTCAATCCTCTCAGTTCCGGGACGAGCCTGGTGGCATACCGCTGAATCTTCTCTAACTTTGTCTTGTGTTTAACTAGGTATGGACTCCAGGCTGGAGCTGCATACTCCAGGATTGGTCTTACATAAGTGGTATACAGGGTTCTGAAAGATTCCTTACACAAGTTTCTGAAGGCAGTTCTTATGTTGGCCAGTCTAGCATATGCCGCTGATGTGTGTGTGTGTGTGTGTGTGTGTGTGTGTGTGTGTGTGTGTGTGTGTGAGATTACTATTTGTATCTGCAGAATCGAGCTATCAGCTCTTGGACTCCGCTTTTCTAACCAATTTATTTTTCCTCTTATTATGTCTTACTACATATATTTCTCTTACACACGCACACATTCCCAGGAAGCAGCCCGTAGCAGCTGTCAAACTGCTAAGTAAACAGAAGCATCAGATGAAAGAAACTTAACTTCTGGGAAACTTTGAAACTGGGAATAATAATGTCTGACGACGTAACTTTTAGGGAGCATAACCAAGCAAATATTGCACCAAATGATAGGATGGATTACGAAAATTTTCAAATCCAGGGATCTCATCACAATGGTTGTACTCTTCAAATCACTTGTGTTGTCCCGTCTTGAGTACTGCTCAGTACTCACTTCCCCCTTCAGAGCAGGAGAGATTGCTGAAATAGAGGGAATACAGAGAACATATACGGCACGCATAGACGCGATAAAACGCCTAAATTATTGGGATCGTCTCAAAGCTCTCCAAATGTACTTACTAGAAAAGGAGACGAGAGAGATACCAAATAATATACACATGGAAAATACTGGAGGGACAGATCTCAAATCTACACAGAAAAATAACAACGTACTGGAATGAACAATATGGAAATAAATGCAGAATAGAACCAGTGAAGAGCAGAGGTGCCATAGGCACAATCAGAGAACACTGTATAAACATCAGAGGTCCGCGGTTGTTCAACGTCCTCCCAGCAAGCATAAGAAATATTGCCGGAACAACCTTGGACTCTTCAAGAGAAAACTAGATAATTTTCTCCAAGGAGTGCCAGACCAACCGGGCTGTGGTGGGTATGTGGGTCTGCGGGCCGCTCCAAGCAACAGCCTGGTGGACCAAACTCTCACAAGTCAAGTCTGGCCTCGGGCCGGGCTTGGGGAGTAGAAGAACTCCCAGAACCCCATCAACCAGGTTGTCCATTTGTTTGGGCCTCGGCTGGAAAACGAACCCAAGTCTCTACGGGCCAGATTCACGAAGCAGTTACGCATATACATACTAACGTGTACATCTTTCCTCCATCTTTAGTTACATTTATTAAACAATTTACAAGCATGAAAACGTCCCAATTAGCTGTTGTTATAAACAGCCTCCTGGTGCTTCGGAGCTCATTAACTGTTTAATAATTGTAAACAAAGCCGCCAAAGATTGAGAAAAGATGGACAGGTTCGTAAGTGCTTGTGTAACTGCTTCGTGAATCTGGCCCCTGGTGTATAACCTGTGGGCGCGCTCGGTGTATATGGCCACAACTACAATAATACTACAAGTGGCTCCTAGTATTCAAGAAACTGTTGTGAGATGTATCCTGTGGGCAAGTCAGCCGTAGGCCTACGGGGATTTAGATAATAAGCCTACCAGGCCTCCTAGTACCCACCAATAGGAAACCTGGAAGGTCTTATTCCCGTTGATCACAGTAAATATGTTAGGTAGATCGTCTGGCAACACTCTCTGATGACGCAATGTTGGCGTCAGTATACGCACTGTGGTGTTGGCGTCAATATACGCACTATGGTGTTGGCGTCAGTATACGCACTCTGGTGTTGGCGTCAGTGTACGCACTCTGGTGTTGGCGTCAGTATACGCACTCTGGTGTTGGCGTCAGTATACGCACTCTGGTGTTGGCGTCAGTGTACGCACTCTGGTGTTGGCGTCAATATACGCACTCTGGTGTTGGCGTCAGTATACGCACTCTGGTGTTGGCGTCAGTGTACGCACTCTGGTGTTGGCGTCAATATACGCACTCTGGTGTTGGGGTCAGTATACGCACTATGGTGTTGGCGTCAGTATACGCACTCTGGTGTTGGGGTCAGTATACGCACTATGGTGTTGGCGTCAGTATACGCACTATGGTGTTGGCGTCAGTATACGCACTCTGGTGTTGGCGTCAGTATACACACTATGGTGTTGGCGTTAATTTACGCACCAAAGCTTGACGTTGGCGGTAATTTACGCACCAAAGCTTGACGTTGGCGGTAATTTACGCACCAAAGCTTGACGTTGGCGGTAATTTACGCACCAAAGCTTGACGTTGGTCAAGGCCAGGATTTATCGTCCTGACGGGAGCCACACTGCGTATTTTCCAGTTTATTTTACAAGGATACTTTTTTGCCCACTGTTTTGGGCAAAATATATATGTCATATGTATGTCATATATGTATTAAAAGTTTTGTCATATATGTATTAAAAGTAATTTTAGGAGGTTTTGTCAGGGGGAAAAACATGTGATTTTTGTGCACGTAAATACGAAATTCTCTGCCCATTAGTGCAATATATGTAATATATTTGTGTATTTTGATGTAATATACATTTTCGACCTACGAATACTCGATGTATCGCATTTGAAATGTGGTTTATATAATACATATTAGTGTTATTTATATTATATATTTTGGGTTGGTGGTAAAATATGGTTATTGTGTGGAGAGGGGGAAGACAGTACTCACCTAGTTGTGTTTGCGGGGGTTGAGCTCTGGCTCTTTGGTCCCGCCTCTCAACTGTCAATCAATCAATGTACAGATTCCTGAGCCTATTGGGCTCTATCATATCTACACTTGAAACTGTGTATGGAGTCAGCCTCCACCACATCACTGCCTAATGCATTCCATCTGTTAACTACCCTGACAGTACAAAGTACAGTGCTGTACTTCAGGTGTTGGAGGATTATGGTCACATGTTAGTCTTGCGTTTTCACCTAAATCGTCGCATATATTTACGGAAGCGATGAATCCGTCGGAAATCCGCCAAGTATTAGTAAACATTCAAGTATTCGATTCGTCATGTTGACGTATTCTATGCAATGGCGTCGATAGGTTAAGTGGGTTGCTTGGGTTTGTGGCTAGGTTAAACCGTTGCATTTTCTACGGATTGGGAAAGGAAGAGAAAGAGCTGTAGCCGAGAGGTGAGTCTCCGTACCGTGAATGCAGGTCGGCGTTCAATCCCCGACCGTCCACAAGTGGTTGGGCACCATTCCTTTCCCCCCGTCCCATCCCAAATCCTTATCCTGATGTTGTTGTTACAGATTCAGCTACTCGGAACAAGTTCCAAGTAGCACGGCCTATGGTGAGCCCGTAATAGACTTACCTGGCACAGGAGCGGTGCTGCGGGGTGCCTTATCCTGACCCCTTCCCAGTGTTATATAGTCTAATGGCTTAGCGCTTTCTCCTTATAACTCCCTCCCCCCGTGCCGTGTGCCAGCGCAACAAACTGTGGCGAATGAGATTTGTGCAAATTCCGTCTTAATGATGAATGATTGAGCCAATATTTATTTCCATCTCTAATCCCCAAACCTGTGGCGATTATCCGATTTTCAGCAGTGGCCGCTTGGCGACACATGTGTAGTCATGATACTGAAATATTAATCCGGGGCTACCGCGAAGTCTGAGACATTGTCACAGGGATTTACTGTCTACCGTGATTTATTCGTCAGAGATGAATGGCGCAGGAAATATCATAATACAACATGCAGTTAAAACCTGGGAGAGTGTATATTTTATTGTATTTGCGGTAGTGTCACCGGCGGTGGCTGTATCCTTTGTCAGCGCTGTCAACCGCCGCTGACATCGCTGGCCGCGATTTATGTCTTGAGCGAGCAGTGGTGAGGTGAGAGACGGGAAAAGACAGAAAGCCGAAGATAGACAGAAGCACAGACAAAGAAGCACGTATAGACAGACTTGACATTCAAATTGATAGAATCGCAGCAATGTTTCAAGTGTAGGATAGACATATATATTTATATCCTATATGGGATATATAAACGGGAGCTGTCCCGTAGGGGTCTTATGCAGTTGTATTTTTCTCATGTTTTCATGTTGTAATTTAAGCCTTGTGTGTGTGTGATGTGTAGCTGTACTAACACCTTGTGCCTTCTGCAGGATGCTATGGAGGTTGTGAGTGTAGCTGCTAGCGTCGGGGAGGTCCTGGGCGGTCCCCAGCCCTCTGCCACGCCCACTTTCTCCCACGACCACGCCCTCCACGCCCACACAGACCACACAGGTAAGGTCTCCAACCATCCGCTGGTCTTATTACTCCTTGAAATAAGAAACTTAAAAAAAAAATTGTTTTATATTCTTTTTGGTGGGAATGAAATGTTCCTTGGAGTTAATTTGTGTTCTTTGATGAGTTAATCGGAATGTTACTAGGTTATATGTTATTGGTGTAGTTAATGGTGTTATTGATCAGTTATATTGGTCACAGATCGCGCTCGCACTGACGACGATGAGGACGAGGATGAGGGAGACTCCAGAATGGACACTGACCAAGATCCTGGGGGCGAGGACGCCACCTGCGACACCGAAGACGCCCCTGACGAGTCCCCGGGGCTGGGCATGAGTCTGTTTAAGCAGGTTGCCCCCAGCCACTCTCTGGAGGAGGAGTCCAACCCTGACGCGGAGTCCACGCAGCTGGACGACGACGTTACTGGCGACCATATGGAATGCGACGACTCTGAGAGCGCCCCGATGTTCATAGACGACGACTCGTCCTCGCGAGCGTTTCCGGAAACAACGAGTGACGTCCCTGGCGGGTCGCCGTCGTCCACGCCCCTGCCCCTGCCGGAGGCTGGACGGCGCAACAAGCGCAAGAACTTTAAGCCGCGGAACATCGTGTACACCTACACTGACAGCGAGGACACGGAGGGCGCGAGCGACACTGAATCGCGCTCACACCACCCGTCCTCAGACTCCCAGTACGATAACTCTGCCTCAGACCTCCCACTTGACCTCTCCGAGACGCCAACGCTGCGGCGCTCTCTCCTCCCTCGGCGTCTTGACGAGGCTGTGGATTTGACGGGCGGCGCGGGCTTGTCTGTCAGCGGCGGCGGCGTAAGCAGCCCCAGCGCCCATCCCCGCCTCAATGCTCTTCTGTCTCGCCCCACCTCACCCGGACCCCATGAGGACGGCAGCGAGGCATCCGACATGAAGGAGTACGCCGAGCTCACTATGCGTCGGCTTCTTGGCCTCTACGGCCTCAGCGACCTCTCCGACAACCTCGGACTGCCCCCAGCGGCTCTTTACTCAGGTGAGTGACCTCTCATCATTACCCAATTCGCCCTCCTACCTGTCCCCATCTTACTGCTGTTGCCAGCATATCTGAGCGGCATCTGTCACGCCCTGATGCGCCCACTGCCTGCCATCAGCGTCACTAGCAGCTGCCATCCTCCCCACTAGCGACGCCGCCCGCCTCTCTAAACACCACTAACATCAGATACAAAATGGACTCACTCTAGCCACCTTGTTGACCAAGAGGCTCGCGCTCGGATCACAACCAACCTCGCGATAAAGAACACACTCAAGTGACCAGCGCGGCACCAAGAATGTTACGTTACATTATCACGTAGATCATCTCTTAAATAACAGCTGCTATCTCCGCAGCTTTGGTAAACACACATGAGAACAGCCAGAGTTTCCTTGGAACAAGCTCGTCTCACACCCGTCACTACACACCCTCCCTTCATCTAGCCTTCCCCTCAAAACACTTGTGCTTCCCCCTCATTCCCCCCTTACCTTCCCCTCAGCTGGCATTGTATGTGTTGTTTGCCACCTGAACGCGGTGCCCAGCAGGGCCACCTTTCTCAGCTGGTGCTGACCCTGCTATATCCGTCTCAGACGACCACTCGTGAAAGCATTAGGACGCAGGCAGCGTCGGGTTCCTCGTAAACAAGCCGTTTGTTGTGGTTCTAGTGTTTACCCAGTCAGTTCTGTGTTCGTCTGTCTGGTGCAGTAGTGGTAGTTGTGGTGGTGGGGGGAAGGGGGGGGGTGATTGTGGCGGGGTAAGGATGTGGTGTTGACACTGCCACAATGGGGAAGGTTTGTTGTTGGGGGATAGGGAAGGGTGTCTAGCCTATTGGTGCTTGCCTAAGGCAGCCCTTAGGCTAGCACCATCATCATGTCTCTCGACTACTACTAACACCTCGACTACCCACTTCTTAACAACCACCAACTGCCCTGCCTACAACCACTCTGGCAGTAGTTACCGTTACCACCAACCTACCTCAGCTCCAGTCGTAACTTGCCCCACCCTCCAACCAATCACGACCAGCAGCGCAACCACCATCTCCCACCCACAACCACTATTCTCCTCACTACCACCATCAACCACCACCACCACCATTCACCTGTCACATCTCCTTGAGGGACCACTCAACAACTTAAATCTGGTAAGTCTGAGACCTTGTTGAGCTTTATAATTATCACAAACCATAGTCTCTCTCTCCCCCCCCCACCCCCACACCTTTTCCCCTCTACCCCACCTCCTGTTCCCCTCCATTCCATCTTCTCTCCCCTCCCTCCATCCCGTCCTGTCCCACGGATCTTGTTGTTGTTAGAGATTCATGGGTACTCACCAAGCAAACACCATGTTAAAAACCCAGCCAGGGCGTTTGTTTTGTAAGTAATGCATGAGAGAGACACGGGGACTCTGCCGGGCGCTGAGAGCAAGGTGGCGGCCCACACAAGAGAGAGAGAGAGAGAGAGAGAGAGAGAGAGAGAGAGAGAGAGAGAGAGAGAGAGAGAGAGAGAGAGATAACCAGCAGCTACCAG